>NW_008794082.1:1311162-1345862 GCF_000699145.1 Aptenodytes forsteri
AGTCAAGGACTTTTCAGCTTCCCATACTCTGCCAGTGCGGGGGTGCACAAGAAGCTGGGAAGGGGCACAACCAGGACAGCTGACCCAAACTGGCCAAAGCGATATTCCATACCATGTGACGTCATGCTCAGTATATAAACTGGGGAGTTGGCTGGGGGGTGACGATCGCTGCTCAGGGACTGGCTGGGCATCGGTCAGCGGGTGGTGAGCGGTTACATGACTTGATTTTCCTGGGTTTTGTTTCTCTCTCTCTTTTTGTTGTTCTCCTTTTCATTACAATTTATTATTATTGTTGTTATTATTATTATTGTTATTGTTACTATTACATTTTATTTCAATCATTAAACTGTTCTTATCTCAACCCACAAGTTTTCTTACTTTTACCATTCCAATTCTCTTCCCCTTCCCACTGGGGGGGAGGGTGAGTGAGCGGCTGTGTGGTGCTTGGTTGCTGTCCGGGGTTAAACCACGACAAAGAAAAATATCAATTTCTATGTAGGGAGATATCTATGTAGACACCCGACCCTCCCAGACAACCTGCATGAGGTATTTGGTGTCTGAAATGTGTAAGCCCTTTTCAGTTACCTCCCTTGTTCTATTCAGATTTTTCTTAAGACTTTTGGTTGGTTGGTAGTTTTTTTAATGTGCTTGCCCTTGTGCTTAGATTTGCTAACCCATTCTCAGGCCTGGCTAAGCTAGTTTTGGTTGTATTGCCATTGAGCATCAGCATATATAAAATTATTCAGATACAGAAGTGTTTTCAGAGAAAGAGGCTGTTGCCATCACATCGCTGTGACAATTTACAGGGAGGGAGTCCTCACATGGGAGACAATTCCTTGAAAGAACAGAAGAAAGCAAGAAAGGAACATTGCAGTAACTTGATCAAAGCAGAGCTGGACCTTGTTGAGGAAAAGAGAACTAGACCAAAACCCCGTTAAGAACAGAGCTTGGTAGATTCATTTAGGTATCTCTTCAGCTTTTTCTGCATGCCAGCATTCTTTGCAAAGAGTGAGATTTAAATGAAAAATACAATTTTGCCCTTTTCTGTTTTCAAAGATCCAACCATTGCCCTGTCCCCACAAAATGATATGAAAAGGAATCCGGCTCTGAGGCTTCCCAAGCACAAGAGATCCATATAGCTGCCAGAATACCATGTGCAGAGTCCAGTCCCCCAATTTCTGTCTCTGTTTCCAGTTATTGCATTAAAGTGATAAGGTCTGTCAGGTGATGACACTGAGCTTATTATCCTGGGATGGTGATGCACCACACAGTCCCTTTTTTCCCCGGTAAGTGGCCATCTGAAATTTTGAGATCCTCATTCTTTCATGTGCTGTGGACTTTCTATCTAGAAAGTTAACTTGTTTCGGAAAGAAAAAGTCACACTTTTCTCCAGGTGTAGGAGGTGTATTTTCTTATGGCACAGGTAATGTGAAAACTGGTGTTGGTTAATCGGGCAGCACCTTGATGGGTCTTGTGTTTTGCCACCCTCACTTTCTGCTGTTACTCTGCCTCTCAGGTTTCCATTTAAACTGCACCCATTGACCACAAGTCTATGGGCCAGCCTGGGGAAGCCAGGGAAAAATAGCCCTTGAAAATCTGGGCTTGGATTCTTCCTGCAGACTGTCCAGCTGTTCCCATTTGGCTTTCCGTTCTCTATATTGTTTCTATGTACTTTTCATTTATGGGTTTACATTTGCTTCTGTTTTGCTCTAATTGGCAGCGGATACCTGGATCTGTTCACTGACATTTGAATGAGAGAATCCCTTCTATCTAGGATTATTCCCATTGCTGAGTGCACTGGAGTCTACTGCCTGGGTAGTTTCCATTGCTTTGGCCATATAACAGTTAGTCAACGTATTTTGCTCTGGCTGCCTCATTTCTGGACACTTGCTTCAGACTTCATTGAGTTTATTGCCTACACTGTGTCAAACTACAGTTCATTATTGTCGTCATTTTATTAAAATGGTCCCTAAGTGCACCAGATTCTGAACGCTTGGCTGCAATATTCCACAGAGATCTACTTTATTTTTATATTGGTCAAAGCCAACAGTAAAGCTGCCATTAGCAGCCAAACTAATGCCTTTGTGAAGTGCTGCCATGCTTTCCCAGTGCCTGGCATTTAGTTGTTGGCTCTTGAATGCTGTATCTCAACACTGGGTATGTATTACTTTTGCATACCAGGAGTAAAACACACTTCTATTGCAGAGGAAGCAGCGTTAAGACTAGCTGAAATCCAATTCTATATTTAGAGCTTCATGCATTCTTTATAAGTTTTGTGTTATCTTTTCTGATCTGAAAAGGAAAGCTATGCATTTGGCCTTTATGCCATATATTAAACTCTAGAGTGTTAAATAGAAAGGGTAAATGTGTATGAGTCGGTAAGTGATCTTTAATATGTAAACATGCTGCTTACGTTCTTCAGATCTACAGTAGAGATACTGTCTGGTTTATGTGTAGCGCAACAATTCAAAAGTTTGTGTATTTTAATGCCAAGCTTATAGGGATGCTATAATGAAATGCAGATTCTTGAGAACTTTACAGCAAAGTAGGAGAAAGTCAAAGAGAAACTGGAAACAGCATTTGAGATTAGTAAGGTGTGACAATTTCCAGGGCTTTTGTGATTCTAGGCCAGTGTTGTGAAGTAGAAGCAAAATACAGAAGTTTAAGCATTTGTGTTCTGTTGATATTTTATTGTTTCATACAGCCTCAGCAATAACACTGTGGAGCATTTTAGAGTTTGTCATGCCTTTAAGTTGAGCTTTTCCAGGGAAAGTGGGAAAACATGTGTACAGTAGTGTTTATCTTGTGTGTGAATGACTGTTCTTGAAGTATAGGCATACCGAGAATCTCGTTTTAGTGCAAGTGAAGCTCTTTAGATAATCATGTCTGGGTATTTTTAATAGCTCTTGGTAATATCTTATCCCTTCCACTCTAAGTATCTTTGAAAACACTCCAAGTGCTCCAGGCAAATGCTTTGGAGCAGAGCTGTATGCATAACAACTTCAGATATTATCAAGAAAAACTTTAGATAATAAAAGAAGTTCAAACCTCGGACTTTCCAGTCTTCTACAATTAAGACCCACTGGTTTCATTACAAAACTTTTATGGACGGCTAAAAATATGCAACCTCCTTACCAAACTCACTATAAAAGAATTCATTTCATTAGCTTTTTGAGACAAAGTACAACAGCTTAATCATTGAGTAGGGCTGGTGAGCTGAGTGTGAGGAAACAAAATCATGACCTCAATCATATTAGCACCATCCAAGTGAATAAACTGGCCCAATCTAGTGTTTGAGGCCCTGCCACAAGCAAACAGAATCAAACTATTAATGTAAACAAAAAAGTTAAATTTGTTTAACAGGTCAGCATTGAGATTAATCAAAGAGCAGAACCTTATAAACATAATTTTGCTTCCATATCTTGTAAAAAGAATTACAGTCATAATAATAGATTCCTTTCCCAGAGGCTGATTTTACAGCAACTCTAAGTAATTACACACATCTGGTGATAACTTTAAAAACTGCGGTTATAAAAGGAGCTAAACTAAAGACTACAGATTCCCTGTGCTATAATAGATCAGGTTTTGGAGCTATATCCATTGTGACACCCTTTAAAGGACAAACGCTGCTGCAAATTTGGAAAGACTCAACAGTAAACTTATTTATAACATTGTTATTATTAACATCTGTGTTACAGAGATCTTAATTTCCCCAATGGTGGAAAAGCAGCATGAAAGATTTTGCTGCACACCTCTAAGTTCAACCCAATTACAAGCAGTGTTGTATGGTAGAAATTTCACATCACAGTGTTCTTGACTGGGCTGATAGTCATTGCAGATGAATTTTTACAGTAGTTTTCAAAAGCCCACTCCCTACACATACACACATATATTTATATTTGTATAAACAGCAGTGATATACATTGCAAAAATGTGTAAAGCAGACATTTTTCATCATATAGTTCAGAAATCTGTCAAATGCTCTTGGCTGGCTCATCAAACCCTGACCACTAATCCATCCTCCCTGCTCAACTCAAACATCCCAGACATCTTGGTAGTGTCATACAGCTGTCATTTTTCAAACGATCCAGGAGAGAAGAGGTTCCTTTCTTTCCCAAAACAGATGTTCCCTCCTCCCCCCAAAATTTCAAGACAACAGTAGGTACTGGATTAGTGGCAGAATTAGTGTTTGATACTTCTCAAGCCAGCGCACAGAGAAATGGGGACCTCCGGAGCTGTGTGCTTCCACCATATCATGAGGGTTTGGCAGTGCTTGTGTTTATTCCAAGTTATTTATCTTGCCATTATGCTCTTATCTGAATGCCTCACAATCCTTTGGGTCCTCAGAGAAATGCTGTGAGATAAAGGACTATTTCCCTGTCACACGTTGGGCAACTAGAGCCAAAATTTGCAAAGGCATTTAGTACATTGTATGTTGGGTCAGAGGCAGACAGGGAGAGATGGAAGGAGGAAAAGGTTACCAATTTTAAGTACTTTAACAGTTCAAATGCAATCCTAGGCCTGACCTCATTACATTATGAAGCCGTAGGACTCCCAGTAGTGGATGCTGCTTAATCTACATACCTGGCAGTGAGAGGAAAAGAGTTATCAAGGGCTCCCAAGGGCGCCATTGCTAGCTTGCCCAGATACTCACTGCTACAGGCTTGAACCATTTCCATCCTGTGTTGGAAAGGTGGGTCCCTGAGGAGACAGCAACATCAGTGTACTTCTCCCGGAGCTCCTCCTCTCTTGGCTTACCAAGGTGTGCTGTACGTGTCTTGTGCCTCTTACCTGTAGGAATTGCATGTGTAGTTGTAAGAGCTAGCATCTCATGGCTTATTAGTCAGTTCCCTCATCCAGGACATCTGGAACTGAGGTGGTGAACCAGGGGCTCCCAGATGAGCATTTTTGGCTGTGCTTTAGTTTCTTGTACAAAGCAGTCCTTCTCTGCCAATGCCCATGAGATCAGACTTCCCCTTCCATACCTGGCATGTTTAGGAAGAGGAGGGGAAGATGGCAGGGGAAGACATTGCCACAGAGCTTAACTTCAGCCCTTGGTACCACTGGGATCTAGGTAGCTTCATGCAGAGCCTCAGTGGGGATCTCCAACAACAGGATCTTCACCCCCATAGTGACCTGGCCCTCAAAAGGATCAGCAGCAGCTGTTGGGAAGCATGACAGTTCTGCATGACGGTTACAAGGTTTTTGGGGAAAATACCTCTTGCGGCTCATGGACGTAGGGTCACACAAAAAATTAATACCATAGCAGAGTGCCTGGGACCCCAGGCTAGACAACCCCCCAGCTTCTGAGCTTATTTATATTTTTCTTATTTGAGTACAGAGATAACTGGTTATATTATATAACTAGTTACAGGGTTTTTTTGTATATTTCCAAAAGTTACCAGAAATCATTTGGGGAGGGTAACAGAAAGGGAATCTGTACGCCTTTGGGGCTGTCCATTGAATTAGATTTGTGGCATGAGGCTTTGTAAGTAGAAGCAGAGGCAGATCAGCTAGTCAAAATGTCTGACTTAAGATGCAGACACACGTTTATGGTATGTGCAGAACAGAAAATGAACTTGTTTATGTGTCTCTGTGTGTGTATGTTGGGGGATCTGGCATTTGGAAAGATCTGTATAAAAATTCAGTCTTTGCGTTTTACCTGACAAGTAATGAACCCATTCCCAAGTCAGGACAAAATCCTTTTGCCATACAGTCAACGCCTGCTGCACTGGGGTCATGGTGGTGGGGTAATAAAACAGAAAATAATTAAAAATACAATCTAAAAATGTTGTTAGACTATTTCTTCTAAAGTACCTTCCTGAAAAGCCGGCACCTTACTAGCATCAGTCCAATTACAGGACCAAAAGGGAAGGGAAATTATAAGTAATAATTTTAGAAATAGCCCCAGGATGCACTGTGTGTGCCTCTGAGCCAGGTAAACCTCAAAGGGCATAAGTCTGGAATATAGTAGCT
This sequence comes from Aptenodytes forsteri, assembly GCF_000699145.1. Lineage (NCBI taxonomy): Eukaryota > Metazoa > Chordata > Aves > Sphenisciformes > Spheniscidae > Aptenodytes > Aptenodytes forsteri. Next base: position 1,317,139 of record NW_008794082.1, read on the forward strand.
GGCTCATTCCCAGGCAGAGAGCTGCAGTCTCACTGAAAGCCTGACAGACACACTGCAATGCATATATCTTAAAAGCAGCACCAGTGGCACTTAGCCATTCAGATCTGATTCTCAAAAATAATTTGGGTTCAGGAGAGCAGAAATGGCAGACTTTTTTTGGGATAAAGCCTAAGTATCGTTGAGGGTCTGGTTCCATATCCCATTGGAATGTTTTCTTTGTTATTATCATTCAATGTAATGATCTAAACCCTGTTCTTTCAATGACCTAAAGAGCCATGTAAGTTCATAGAAAGAGTAGTCCTGGGCAAAACACTAGACTTACACAGTCCATGAGATCACAAGCGTACATAAATTTTTTGTAGTATGTGGCTCCAGGAACAGCACTCATCTGTAATGACTGTAGTGACTTTCATTATGAAAGAGGATATTGTTTAGTGAATATTTTCTGTGATGTTACCAGACAGGGCAAAATGTACTTGTCTGTTTATGCTCACGCTTTCAACTCTATTCAACAAATCAATACTGGAGGAGTTTTCTTCCTCCATTTTAATTCTTAACTTGTCTTGCTCCAGTTTGAAGTAGCACAGAGGAGAGAGAAGGAGTCACTTAGTTTGAGTTTTGGAACCAGCTCTTGTAAATCTCAGCAGCCAGCCGGCAGCTGACATCTTCTAATGAGAATGATCCTTTTCTGCAAACAGCCAAGTTCCTTCTTCTGGGTTCTGCCATTGCCAGCATACTGCTATAGAAAGACTCTCAGGGACAAAAATATGTTAGAAAATAGTAGCAGGAAAGGAAATAGTATTGGCTGCAAACCTGTCAACCCAAATCAGATGTTAGCTTCCCTTCTTGCTTCCAATTTAGCAGAAATATGCTAAGGATTTGAAAATGTGACTTTTCATCAAATATGATCCTATTTTTGACTCCCTAAGTTAAAAAGTGCCATTATACTAGCGCTCTCTCTCTTTTGAGTTTCTAAAGTGGAAGAAAAATGTCTTGTTTTTAATAGGCTGGAAACGTAACAGCATGACAGTCATTTGCACCTGAAGCTTCCTTCTCCTCTCACCTCCCTCTCCACACCCCATTCAAATCCTCAAAGGCCTTTTTCATGTCAAGCACGAGAGCTTTTTGTGTGGTCAAATTGTTTTTTGCAGACACTAATAATTCTGCCTGCTGTTAAGCTTTCAACATACAAAAGCAGGACATACTTTTTATATGCCTGATTTTTACTTTTTTTTAGTTTTAGATGAAAAAACAAAACTGAAAGCTCCATAGGGGGCAAGGAGAGAAGAAGTTGTCTGTACAGATACATGTCTCTTGCTTCTTCCTTGAAATCCTCCGTCTCGGGGCTCCGTTCAGCGCTGCAGATCTGGAAGCATGCAGCATGACTTACCAGACTTCCCGTGATGTTTGGAGTTCTCCTTAGGCTCCAGCTGTGGGAAGCAGACAACTTGAGTGGGAAATTCAGCTCACTTTCCTTTTTTCTCAAAGCAAGTTACAAGTACTTCAGGTCTCAGAGAACAGCCTAAAACTATGACACAGGTGCACCCCTCTTGGCTGGATACAGAAGGCGGATTAAAAATATAATGTAAAACCCCTTGTGATCTTTAACCTAATGTCTTGGTTGTCTTTCTGGGAAGTGGGTTAGCCAAAATGAGTCCACAAATTATTTTGGAGCACTTGGGTTTGGCAGTCCTGAGCAGACAGGTAGGCAGACATCTGATGTTTAAAAGACATGATACACAAGAGACAGCCACAACTATGTACACACCGCATAGAGAGGGAAGCTGGCTGGAGGCCCTGTGTTCTCTCTGTAAATTGCCAAAGGGAATGAAATTCAGAGTAAATGCTCAGACTTTTTGATTAAATCAATCCATTGCCACTACCCAATGCATCTTGTGTTCTCTTTTATTGCAGCACATTACCCAGCAATAGTTGATACCATAAATGATCTATACAATCTTCTGGAACTCTGGGTGAAATAAGGACAGGATGGTCTCATTATCTTCAAATTTTCCTACTTTTTTTACTTCAATCAGGCCTTTAACATCCTCTTAAATGTCTTTTTTTTATATTTATTGTATGAGAAGATAAAGGAGTTCATTCTGGAGATGCTTAAATAATTGTGAATGAGGTAGATGTAGAGTCAAGCTGAAGTGGATGCCTTGTTAAAATGAAATTGCTGTACAGGGGACCTACCTGTGATAGAAGAAATAGCAAAGAGTAGACAGCAAGATTCCTATGTACTTTTACTCTTCTGTGCCCTTTTCTCTATTCATCAATTTGCCTGGTGGGGAACAGGCCATTGTTTAATTTAGTGATGCAGTCTACTAGCCCTGCTGTCAGGACCTTTGGACAACATCATAAATTAAAACTTGCATTGGGGGAATTGGTGCAGCAAGCCACAGGGTTGCTTCAGGCTCTTCAGGCAACAGAAGGAAAACTGAGAAACTAAGTCGTACTCAATCTTTTCCCCTTTCAAAGGAACACACAAATGTTCTTAATATTGTCCTGGTAGGTTTGCCTCATTGCTTTAATGCAGTAAAAAACCAATAATCAATCCTATATATATGGCATAAAAGATAGCATATGCAGGCACTCAGAGCTGCCCAAGTCCTTGCTTCTCTGGAGGTCTCTGGAGTTGCACAGACAGCCTGTCCACTTCCCTCATCTCCAAAACATCAGTGAAAAATGTTTCATAACGTTATAAGCTCATTTAGGTTGGAGGCAGACAGTCTTCCTGGCCTAGCACCCATCACAAAAGTAAACAAGAGACACTGCAGAAAATTGCTGGCCATAAAAACCACACACACATGAGCATGCACTCTTGGAAGAGGCAGCCAGACCCTTCAGCCTGTCTTCATCAGTTCAGTAGTTCTAAAGAAAACCAGGCAAGACTCTTAGCGTCAATAGCTGAACGCTGAACTCCGAGAGCTTGTGTAGCAATTGCACTGTGTATTTTACGTGGATGGATATACTGGGAAAACAAAACAAAGACAGAACTGCAATGGGCATATATGAACATGTATATGTGTGCGAGCCTGTGTGTATCTGCAAGACCTTTGTATTCCTGCCTTCCCCCCATGACTTAGATAATTGTGCGGCTGATAATCACAGCACAGACACTAACTGAAACTACTCCCAGAGCCAGGATGCTCACAGCATCACCCTCCTGCCGGTGTTTCCCAATATCTGCACATGGATCAGATGCCCACAGCCTGGCCTTTCCTGGAGGCATTTCCTGGATGTCCAACCAGTCACGATGTTAGATGAATTCAACTCCTAATTCTCAACAGTTAAGATTTTCATCAAACCAACTGTGAATTCTTGCCTTTCCTATTAAGGTGGGCTTGGTTTTGCCAAAAAGATTTTGAGCAGCACTGTGCCACGGCTGCCCAGTTGGGGCATAGCACTAAGCACAGCTTGGATGCAGCTGTGAGCATAGCTCCTTCTTGCTGAGAAGTTCAGGGCATGGTCCTTCTCCTAACCCCCAGAAGGCAAGTGGGATGTGGTGGGAGTGTCAGCCTTAGAGGGAGAAATGCAGACATGCCACGCTGCAGGGCTGAGACTCACCATGATCCCCAAATGTGACACGAGGCCTGCCGAAGGTTTTCTCAGCCCAGTGTGCTGCCTGGAGCAGTTCTGTGAGGCTGGAGTTTTTCCAGAGGAAGCTGAGCCCAGGAGGACATGTTTCAGCCCCCCAAGACCTCTGCTCACTTCATCGTGCTGTGGGCTATATTTTAATATTCCTGGCCAGTGGAACTCAGGACCATTTGCGACTCCATACCAGCAATAATGCAAGGGAGAAAAACAGCAGGCTTGTATGGGATGACAGTAAAGTAGTGTCAAGTACGAAAGAAAAATGGTTGAAAGCCTCTTTGCAAAGAACGGTGGTTCAGCCTTTATTTTGCAAAGAATATGCCCACACAACTCCCTCTTTTGAGCAATAGCTGACATTTCTGGAATGGCAAACTATTTCCATCTTTGCAGAAAGGGGGTCCTTGTGGACACCAAGTTGAGCATGAGCTAGCAATGTGCCCTTGGAGCAAAGAAGTCCGATGGTATCCTGGGCTACATTAGGCAAAGTATTGCCATCAGGTCAAGTGAGATGATCCTTCCCCTCTAGTCAGCACTGGCGAGGCCACATCTGGAGTCCTGTGTCCAGTTCTGGGCTCCCCAGTACAAGAGAGACATGGGCACGCTGGAGAGAGTCCAGCAAAGGGCCACCAAGATGGTTAAGAACATCTCATATGAGGAAAGGCTGAGAGTTGGAACTGTTCAGCCCAGAGAAGAGAAGGCTCAGGGCGATCTCATCAAAGTGTACAAATACCCGAAGGGAGGGTGCAAAGAGGACGGAGCCAGGCTCTTTTCAGTGGTGCCCAGTGACAGGACGAGAGGCAATGGGCACAAACTGAAACACAAGAGGTTCCCTCTGAACATCAGGAAACACTTTTTTTTCTGTGAGGGTGACTGAGCACTGGCACAGGTTGCCCGGAGAGGTGGTGGAGTCTCCCTCCTTGGAAGGGAGACATGGTCCTGGGCAGCCAGCTCTAGGTGGCCGTGCTTGAACAGGGGGGGTTGGACCAGATGACCTCCAGAGGTCCCTTCCAAACACAACCATTCTGTGGTTCAGTGATTCTGTGAAAAGCTTTGTTTTTGCTATAGTTTGCTTTTTTCTCCAGCCATATAGCTTTCAGTCCCACTCAGAATAAAAAAAAGGAAAGCAAAATCAAACATGAAGGAAGATGTCAAAGGGATTTTCCCATCTGAACCTGTTCCTTCCCTCCCCCTATTGTCTCTTTCTCTCACAAAGGGCCTGATCAAGAAAAAGACGCTGAACATAATCCACTAATCCACTAATGCTCAGCACCTCTCACTCAACCCCAACATCCATGACCAAATAACACTGTTGCTCCCTCTGTCCCATGCAAGCACGCACACACACACACACACTCCCCCCACAGTCCAGGCATGTCTTCCAGAGAAACAACATTGATGTGTAGTGCACATCAATTCTAATTTTGTCTCAAATAGGAAAATAAATAAATGACTCCGTCATTCTTTTCTTCCCCCCCTCCTTTCCCTGATTGTCACTGGGAGGCACTGAGAAGTACATGTGCATGAAAGCAAGCCAGCTGGCCACTAGTTTCCAGCCCTCATTTGCAAAGATTTGGATGATGAAAAACTTTGACCAAATCTGAACATTTTATAGATGAGTCTAAAAGTAGAACAATCAGTCAGTCAGTATTTTACTACCCATTGCCTTTCTCTTTCACACAGCTAGATGATGCTGCTATTAACACCCTGACCAGAAGTAGCCTCTTGTATCTGTATTGAGCTTTAAATACTGTTTTACCTTCTCAGAGTAAAAAAAAAAAAGTGCTGTTTAGACCAGAGGGTGTTCTAGGTCTTTCTCTTTACATAACAAGGGTTTGTTTTCTCCCCCTGTATAGGGCAAGGAAACTTTTGTGCTACCATTGCTTTGCAGATGGCATCAGGAAATGTTTCTTTTAGGAGTTTTCACTTGGCTTCCTGTACTGGGGATAATCCTTAGTTTGCATAGTTTGCATGAAGCTATCTGCTCTGTTCTCCCTTGCAAAGTGGGCTGTGGTACACCTTCAACAGAGTAGCTGCAATGGGATGACTCAAGCTAGCATCACCTAAAGTGACCGTGACAGCCAAATGGAATTGTGGCAGCAGCCCAGGACAAATGCTAAATAACATTTACAAAAACTAAATAAAGTGGCTGGGCCCAAAGGCAATGTGGAAGACAGCATTTGGCAATTGCTCTTTTTAAGGAGGTATATTTTTAATGGTATTTTTATATCATGCAGATATTGCAAATATGAATTGCTCACCAGTGAACACTCATATTGCAAAGATTCCAGCACTAACTGGATCTTAGTTTCTCACGTGAAAGGAATAAATCACAGAAAAAATAGGACTATCTCCCACATGTTCAGGTTTTGGCAGAAATTAAAATCTTAAATATCTCCCATTTATTGCTCTGTTGTTAACCAGTGAAGCTAGAGAGCCTGGAAAGTTGCCAGTTGGCAGCTAGAGTACAGGCGAGTCACCGCCTATTCTTGTTGTTTTTAAAGACAGATTTCTTTAGCTAGGTAACTGCGCTTATGCAGGATTATCTTGAACAGGACAGAAAAACATTATATCGTATCTTTATCATATTACCACTTAGAATTCAGGAATGTCTTGGGGTCTCAGCCAGACTGGGACTCTATTGCATAAGGCCCAGTACAGACAGGGAGTCTATGAGCAGTCACAGGCTTTGCAGTTTTAGTCTGAACACTTTTTTCTGAAAACCATAGCTGCCGCATAGAGATTACTGCCTGAAAATCTCACTTTATTTTTAAAGGAGTATGTTTCTCGCCCACAGTGCCTGGAAATGAAAGTCCTAAATGCTCCAGCACCAGAACACATATAAAAAGACTGTAAAATGAAATTGTCTGCTTTCATGGTGTTAAGTCAGTCCTGTGATTGATTGGGGAAAGGAGAGGGTGTGAGGAAGGGAAGGTGTTATTCAGGGTTTCTGAATGCTGGAGTTGGGCAGAACTGCAGGTCGTTGTTCCTCCTCCCCATTCCAAAATTTAGCAATTTTAAACAGACACCATCTTAATCAGACCATCTGCAGCCAGAGTATAGGCCAGTAAAAACTGGTTGTCCGAGACCAGCATCTGTAGGTTGCTGCCTCATGACATAACAGAATACTGGTACTCAAGGATGTTCAGGGATATTTCACATGCTCAAAAATGCAGTTCATATAGCATCATATTGGTGTGTTCCTGCTGCTGGTCTTTGTGAGAGCTGTTTCTTCAATGTCCATCCTATTTTACTTTGGCTTGTGCTACAGCTTTGGGTTGCCACTCACCCAGAACTCACAACAGATCTAGGCAAAACCATTGCAGTTCACCATGTGAAACACTAATCCCTGTTTCTAGCATAATCAAGACACAAATTAGCTTGCAGTCACTCATAGTCACGTTCATTTCAGCAGCTTGGCCTTTTGAATGTACAAACCAGCCTGATACCAGCGAATTTTTGCATGGGTGCAAAGTTCCTGATGCTCATTCTTTACATTATTGCTACCACATCAGTTCTCAGGCACGACGAGAGACTATTTTATTTTCTTTACTGCTTTGAAGATGCACCAGGTTTGCTGGACCTCTTGCTTCAGTATTCAGGCCCCACAGTTCAGAGAGAAAAGGTTTCCATATGTTTTGCTTTCTGACAGACTCTTTTGGCCACTGCTCAGAAATACGTGAGTTATAGCCAGGCACCAAGCCAGTATGGCCTTCAGGTCAGCTGGTATGGACTCTTCATGACTAAGTCAGAGCTGGGGGAGGCTCTGGAGGTAGAAAAGTTATTTTTCACACAAATCCCCTTGTGGGGCTTATCTTGGAGTTAAACTTTGCTATCTAAGCAACAAGGTTAATCCAGTAAATTGGGCTTGAAAAGACAATATTTAGGTAAATGAAAGGACAAAGAAAGCTACGGCTAGCAAATAGAACAAAAAGGAGAGAAAACTCTTGTCATGTTCTTTTGGAATTTATGGGTCATTTTCTGAAATGAAAGAAATTTTCAGAAGTCTTTGAGATTTTCCTTAGTTTCCCTTCTAAAGAAAATAGAATCATAGTTTACATTTCTAACAAGATCACATTTGGGGCCTTTCAGATTTCAGAGCCCTTCTTCTGTTTTTTTGTTTGTTTGTTGGGCGGGTTGTTTGGTTTGGTTTGGTTTTTTTTCCCCTCTGTTTCCTTCTGCTGTATTTCTCTGATTTTTCACTCATCTTTCCACATTTCCTCCTGGGCTGGAAAGCAAGTACTGTTCATCAACGTCATCAGCCAGTTTCTCAGATGTTGACTTCAGACTCTGTCTTTAAGGGTTCTTTAGTACTGGCCTGAATATTGTGTCTATAAGAATGTTCCCATGATATTGCTTTCCTCTGAGGAGCCACCTGTGATTCCCTCCAATGGTGCACTGAAAGAGCCATGAGCTTTTGTTCTGAAGCAGCTCAGCCTTCAGGGGACTGGGACACTGCAAAGAGCACGAGGTAACTGAGGAGCTGGAGGTGGTAACTTTTCTGTTTGCACATCAGAATGAAAACTGGGAACACCCAACACCTGCAGAGAGAAAGATGGACTGGAAAATATTCTATTCATGTCCACTTGTTCTAAGTTTCTGTTTGTTCTCCACCCTTTCATTACCCGTGTTTTTCCTTATTGTCTTTTTGGATCAGCAAACCAAGTTAAATAGTGATCAGTGGACCTGATTTTTCACCCTTTATCTTCTTACACTGGTAGAACTAGAGTTACAGTGGGCAAGAGGTCTATTCTAGCTGAGCAAATCACCCAATTCATGTAGCTTTGATTGTAGTGGATTGTAGGAATGGCATGCTGGGTCCTGCCCTGCATCACGTCATTGATGTTAGACCAGCTTAATCAAAACCCATGAGAAGGAGAGCACAACATTCACTTCCCTTTGCTGTCATTCAGTAGTTTAGGGACTTCCTGCAGTGAAGGCTGTGCTCAGTTTAATAGCCACTGGTGAAAGGAAACCAGATCAGTGCTGGCATCTAAGCAAAAGCCCCCTGGGTTTCAGCACACTTATGTGCATGCTCAGCTTACATGGGGATGCGGGTGGAAACTGCCCTGCTGGTTTGTAAAATGACCTGGGGATCTACAAAGGTCTGCTCTCTCAAATCCATCACCTGCTGTCAAACTGGGATTACATCCCTCCACCACAGCACACCCACACCAGCTGGTGAGTCATTCCTGTTTGCTCTCACACAACCACAGGCTACTTGAACAGACTTTTCACCTTTCATGGGGCAAGGAGTGGCTGTTTGGTTTCTTAGCAGCATGTTCGGGTAAAAAGGGGAGCTGCGTGTGGAGAAAGGCGCTTATTGTAACTTGTGTTTGCACTGAAAATTTTGAAAGCGCAATGCAAACAGGGACATCAAATATAAGCTATATCTCAAATATGGTCTTAAGTCTGAAAAGTGTGAGAGAGAGATGACCTCTACCTTGCTGGATGCTAGCGTTGCTAACAGGACTGACATAAAGTCTGCAGTTGTGCATAGACATCACGATGGATGGTGAATTTTCTGGTTAAAAAGTTCTTTTTTTTTCTGACTTAAAACATTGTGTCATTTAATCTCTGATTATACCGGATGTTTATCCACCGTGTACCGAACTGTATATTGTGGATGCTTTTTCTTTTTCCTAAAGAAACCATAAAAGACACATAAGAAGCAAGCAAGAATATAAATAATCCAAAATTTAGAAGGTAAATTCCTTCACTCTGAAGACATGCCTGGTAAATATTAGAAATATGCTGTGTAACTATATACCATGTAACTTTCACAGAAGCAGAGCAACAGAAAGGTTAAATCATAGTGAAGTTAGGGTGGGACAGGACAAATAGCTGAGAAATGGCAGCAGGAAAATTAATCTCTGTAAAACTGCAGGTGTAAACCCAGAAATCAAAGTAAGAAAATATCATGAGACAGAGCAAGCTGTTAAAGAGATATAAGAAATGAATAATAGAATAATCTCAAAAGGGTGGTGGTCTAAGTTTACATGATCTGCACTTACATGCTTCAGTGACCATGACAGTGGTCACAGGGTTCTTCAGTCATGTAGAAGGAGTTAGCAGGCGCTTTCAAAGCACACAGCAAATATACATGAAGACCTGCTGTTGTGGTTGTCCTAAGTGAAAGAGTTGAAGAAGCAAGCTTTAGCTGAGTTTGACTCTGTCCCTCGTACGTCTCTCCAAAGAAGAGCCTCTGGTTCCTTGTGTCATGCCCCTCGAAGCATGCTGTTCATTTACCTAGCAGCCTCTAGTTACTGAGCATCGACCGGCATTGTTTTCCTCAGGGGATTATGAACCTACAAATTGTACATCAGTGATTTTGAAAAAGGAGCATCTGAAATGAGTAACTACTTGGGAATAGGTCCCAGACCTCTTCACTTGCGTTGTCTCACAAGACCATCTTCTATGTCAGCAAAGAAATGAAGTTTAAAAAGAGTGAGCTAGCTAGTAAGGGGACTAAAAGCAATACAGAGAATCTGTTCAATTGAATATAAATAGATCCAAGATATGGGTCCTCTTTGAACTAGAGAGACTTTTGAAATTAGTATAGATACTCAATCCTTCTGAAATTTCTGTGAAAAATTTTATGACAGAACTGATCCTGCTTTCAGTCAAACCTGAAATGCCACAAACCTCCCTTTTTGTTTTCGGTGCCAATCTCTATTTTGGTACTTCTGTGTTTAGGTGACCAGAAGGAAAGAGGCACAAAGAGCAGTGGCCTTTGAAAGCTTCTCAGTTTTACCTAAGATAAGCAGATACAGCTGTCTCAGAGTTTTCAGTATCATTTGTACTTTTCTGTGCTTACTACAGGAAATTCCTTGGATATTACAAACACTGAAGTTATCTAACTGCAAATAGCAGCTATCATTGGCAACTGGCAAGTTTTTAAGTCTCTGCTGCACAAGTTTTCCAAATCTTATCCAGAACTCCATTCAGATTCAAATCATGGTCAATGAGTGAAGTCAGTTCTTTACAACAGACAAATGAACATTTCTCATCCTATTCTCCCTTAACCTCAGCCTGGGAGGATCATTGTTCATCTGTTCCTGAGTTACAGGAAATGCCTTGGTAAATTGGGTGCCTCTGTCACAGACTATTATGAAGTTCTAAGGTATGCAGGCTGCCAGTAAAACGTAGAAGAAAGCTGCATCATTGCTGACATCACATGGGAAGAACTGAAGGTAAATCTGCAAACCACAGTTCTCATTTGGGAAGTTCTGGAAGCACTCCCACCTATCTCAAAATGCAGAGATGTGCACTGAGGACAGCGGGGCTACTCACAACCTTCAAGTGACGCACCTCCTCCAGGCATATACAAGACTGCAGCAAACGCACCAGACATGCCTGCGCTTGTTTATTGTTTCAGCCAAGCGCTGTGGAGTCAGAGAAGGTGTAGACAAACTGTGGAGACGTTTAACTCTGTTTTGGGTCTTGTTTTGTTTCATGTTTTACTTGGGCAGACTCAGAGATTTCTTCCCTCTTTCTGCAGCGAGAGCCTCGATTTATAACAACATGGAAAGGTAATCATCTAGACCTGCCCCAGTTGGATTACACACTATGGAAAGTGTGTTTAATTATGAAAAATTAAAGACAAGGGGGATATGTTTAGACTAAGAATGTAGACAGTTTCTTGGCTAGAAGCAAGCTGAACAAAAAGGGTAAGGATTCTAGAACAATTGCGAAGGATTTATTTACATTTTAAAAAAATCTACATATGTTTTCACTTAAAGCTCTTGGGAGGGTCATTTCAAAGACTAGGACTCCTGGCTGTTGCCATTCACCTCTAGCTCTATTCCCCCTGCTTGCAACTTGAACGTTAATATACAGACCACAGCAAAAGGAAATGTATGTTGGGTGTGACATATCAAGTGACACAAAAGCTCAGTCACAAGAAACAAATTTTAAATTGATCAAGTACTGTGAGGCCTTTTAGTAACATTTATTGGTGTATTTTTCACAGTTCAGGCCACAGGAGTTTCCCAGGGAGTTTCTAGCCTTGCTGCCAATGAGAAGTAAAGCTTATAATCTTAAGGTGTATTCTTTTTAAGCCCTCCCGCATCACAAAATGAAAAAAAAAATCCAACCTTTTTTCCCAATAAGTTTCCCTTAAGTTTTTTTGTTTTGTTTTGTTTCTGCTTTCTTTACTATACCTTCAATGTGGGTTACACTTAATCTCCTCTTTAACTCTCTAAAGCCTCAATAATCCTTACCCTACCTTTCTGTAACACCAAAACCCAGCAGTATCGTTGATCTGCAGGTTTGAAAATGGGCCATTAGAACTATTCATCACAAATGACGCAGCACAGTTTAAACAAGAAGAGAGTGCAAATATATGCCATCCTGAGTCAGATTAAATGTCCGGCCGCCCTAATGTTCTGTCTCAGTAATGTAATGTCTGTGACCAATTTTCATGATAACACAGACAAAAAATCAGCAGAGAAGAAAACTGCAGCAAGGGGAGGGGGTGCTCTGGATTTCTTCAGCCAAATCTTCCTCCTTTAGGAGAGATGATGCTCATGTCACGGAGCTCTCAGGCTGCAGCTCACCCGTGAAGCAGGGACAGGGATCAGCCTACCTATAGTTTACCTTCCCTAAAGAGCTATTACTAATATATAGCCACCTCAGGCTCTGAATGCAAAGGTCAAAACTGTTATCCATAGCTGGGAGTCTGGACTGCAGGGTGAGGTAGCTGGAGGCTCTGATTATTGTCTGAGAGCTCTGTGACAGCTAGAGGAAGAGGGACCAAGGGGAGGGGGCAGAGGGCAGAACCCTGCCACGTAGGCGATTTTGCCACTCTGGACCTCAGAAAAAAAGGGCTAAAGACTTCAAACTCCTTTCTGAGTGTTTTGAGGTTTCCGTGCTAGGAAAGTGCTGTATGTCATTAAACGAAAATAAATGCAAACTTTCCTGAGCACCTTGCTGCTTGGCACATGATGTGTGTAGACTCAAGACGGTCAAGGAGAATTTCACTTGAATTTCAAACTCAAAAGAAGGATTCACAAAGTCACGGAAAAACAGGCAGCTTGCAGCCATTGTGAGATTTCAGAAGATTTGTGGCAGCTTTTTAAACAGCAGACCTTCACCTCCGTACACATACCAATATACACCTGTAGTGGGTGCAGGAAACATAAGCAGTACCAAGACAGTGGTTTCACTGACGATTGTAGTAGATACAGATATCTTTGGTTGCTTTAAGTCCTACACTTCTACCCCCTTGGAGTCAGGTAGTTCATCTGCCCTCAGCTCAAGGATGACTTTTACCATCTGTGCATTTAGTACTGCAACTATACCACACAGTGCCATTGGAGTTCTTCCTTTAAGAATTCCGAGAGTGGCATACCTCTAATTGCTAAGGACAAATAATGGCAATATGAAGTATCACCACAGTGTTGGTTTTGTCAGCCACACCTAGATAATCCCAACCCGTGAACTTTCTGTCCCATCTCCAGGAATGTATGGCTCTGAGACAGAAAGCAAGCAGTGAATGCCAAAACAGGCAGGTAATCACTTGGCAGCAGACTCCTTTAGCTTAAGCTTTGAGCCAGAAAATGGACATTTTCATGATAGTGGCATACAGACAGAGGATTCCTTGAGGGAAATAAAACTTGTTCTCAGTCTCTTCACAGGTGACAACCCCATCTGCTTTGTGCTTTGTGCTCCGTGTGCTTGTGTCAGTTGCATCTTCAGAAAGTAACAATTTAATGTAAAAATGGTTTCTGAGATATGAGTGGAGGAAAAAGAAATAAGTCCTCCATTAAATAATGAATCAACTGATTATAAACTGCATCACAGCAAACACTAATGCTCATGATTTAATGCCACATAAAAAATGGAAATATAAAGAACATTTAATTTGGGGGACTGAGGACAAGAAACATGAATGACTCGATTGAAAAAATGTAGTATTATTGTTTTCATCCTTGCTTGCTTTGTACTAGACAGGAATCCATTAACATCAAATAAGGCCTATTTCTAATCCCCTTGCTAAGCCCCAACCCTCGACCCAAGAGAATTTGCATTGAAGCAGAAACATGTCAATCATTTTTGCCAATTAAGCACAATAATAAACATGAAGCAAGGAAAAAAATGTGGGCAGTATTGCCAGGATAAGGAGAGCAGTGTCTACACATTTTGAAAGCTTGTCTAGATTATGGGGTTAGCTCAATGAAAAATCATCTACAACTTTTCTCCTAGGTCCAAGGGATATTCCTGATCTATAGCTTATTCATTTCCTGTACTGATGACACATGCGTTCAGCATGTGGCAAATGGTAACAGGATTACATTTCACACATATTTCCCTGAGTTTTTGTTTCCTGAGTACTCCCCATGCTTCTGTAGTATGTTTCAGGCTAATGACAATTCAAATGATCACTGGGTTTACCTGGAAGCTTGTGAAATAAATCAAGTGCTATTTGCATGCAGCAAGCTTACTAGATATGCTGGTAACAATGGTCTCGGTGATGCTCTTAGCTGACAAGGAGATAGTTAAGAAATTTCTGTTTGATTTTTAGCTGTTCTCTAAGCTTATCTTGTAAATGGTAACACATTTTCATTTGACATCCAAAAGAACAATGTCACTGATGTGCAGAGGGCATCAAAAGTTCTTCTGAATTTTTATTATTTTTATTGACTGCCTATTTTTCCTCCCTCTGCTTGCTCAGTGACCCTTCCACATTAATTGAGCAGACCAGAAGCAGGAATTTATACCTAGATCTACAGGTAAAGCAAATGACAGGAAACAGAAGCTGCTGAAATTGCCTCTGAAGCCGATGTACCCCCTCACCCCGCCCAGAACATACGGGCTTATGTTGCCATGCAATTAAGAAAAGAAAGGTAAATTTTGAATAAATATAGTAGCCATAAAAAGTAAAACCATCCTGAGATTAGCTGAAGGCCTAGGCTCTCTCTCTAGCAGTAGCTCAGCTCCTGAGGTAATCAAAATTCTGGGAGGAAAAGCCCATGTGCAGCGTGCACACATCCATGGTGTCTCTCGGGGGTCAGAAAGCAAGCGGGAGAACATGGGGGAAGCCTGGTTTGCTGCCAGCTCACATTTTCATTTTGAACAAATGTGTGTAAAGAGTTTAGACAGAGTCCCTGTAGACCTTGATAACAGTGTTTATCTGCTCAGCTTCAAAGAAAGCCACAGAAGGACTGTGATGAAATCTGGTGCAATTGTCCCTTTCAAAGCCAAGAAAATATATAAATATATATATATATATTTTGCTGGAAAAGACTGATGGCTCAGCGAGTGTGGGCCTGAACAGTCCTTATATTGAGGCATAATAAGCCATATATCATTTCCATTTAGGGGAACTCTGATCTGTCCTTTGCTTTCTAACCATGAATGGTAGGTGCAGGAACCATTTCGCTTGAGAAGTTGATCTGCACTCCCTCAGCCACAGTTTTTGACGTATGTTTGTGCAAGCTGGTTGTAGGCTAGCTCTGATTCATGAATTATGTTTTTATTTTCCTTTTATCATTTCCTTTGGTTGAAGCAGTGTCTATAAATACCATATCACCCAAATGCTGAGATGGTGGAAAACAAGTTAGGAATGCTGTATGCAAGCAAATCCCTCCTGCTCTCTCCCTGTCTCCCCAGATAAACAGCCCATCTCTGGTTATCCATCCTAAAGTCACCAATGCTTAAGCAAGTGGCTGACAGGTACTAAATAATCAGAGGAGCAGGAAAGGCTTTTGGGGATACCAAGTCTCTCCTGCAGCCTGAACAGTACTGTTGTGCTTTGTGATGGTCGTGAGCATGTCTAAGGTTTTTTGAGCTCTGAAAAACACAAGCTTCATAGCTCATGCAAGACCCAAATGAAGCAGACTATACTCAAGGAGGATTTATGTATTTTTAACCTTTCTAGCTGTACCACCAGTGATGCTGACATTATGCCATTAACTTGCTCTTCGCATTTTAATGTTAACTATATATGCATCCTTTGCATAGCTGTTCAATCTAATCTACATTTGTTTCTAGCCTTTTTTTCCCCTCTATCTTGACCTAGCTGGTAAATCAATGAGGCTGCTCTTTCGATTCAGAGTCTTTGGAGATTAGCACAACTGAAGAAAAGATTATATAAAAAGGGAGGGGGGAATCATTGCACTTTTACAGTGAAATACTGCCAAGGAACAAGCACAAAGAATACAGGGTAGCATATGCTTGGAAACCTTGGGCTATACCTACACTGCAACTGGCAGTAATATTGACTTTTGTGTAGCTTAAACCTGAGCTGGCTGATAACGCTGAAGGTTTTGCACCATGGGCTTAACATGGGCTGCAAAAGCCAAGCAAGGATGCTAAGGATGTTCATGCCAGCTGAGGTAACCATCAGCAAGGCTACTACTACTGGCACCAAAAATAGCCAGTTTGAAAGTCACTTGGCATGTGCCACCACAGCGAGCTCCTGCAGGTAGGCAGAAGCATAGCCAGCACTGACCTTCTTAAGAAAAACAGCACAAAACCCCCCACCAGCTTATTGTAGGTGGATAGGTGATGTACAGTTCAACCTGGGGAGGGTTTGTGTGGTCTGTAGCCAAACTGTCCAGAGCCAGAGTTCAAATCCAGCAGTGCTGTCTAGGGAAGCTGGTATTCCTTTTGAGTCAGACAAAAAGAAGGGCTTCAGCTTTTCAAGTTATGAGCTCCTTAACCTTCTGCTGTAGAAGTGTTTACTCAGCATGCACTCGGTGTTAGCATAAAATTCAGTCAGGGCCTTAATCAAAGGCCACTGTAATCAATGTAAAGACCATGAGGAAAGTAAGCAGATCTTCAACTTCTAGGGATTTTTCAGTGGAAGTTAGGTTCCTAATTCTTTATGGTTGACTTGAACTGTGTTTAACCTTTGGGTTAGGTTGAACCAAGTTCTCTAGCTAGCTAGGAAATAACAAAGTTGTCATCAAAACCAGTCACTTTTGACTCACCAGCTAAAACGATCAGGTATCCACCTAGAGCCCTGTCAACCAGATAAAGCTGCCTTTTGACTGAGGCTAGAGGTGACCTTAAAAAGATGTCCAATCTCTGGAGTCAGAAGCGTTAACTAGATATCTACCTTCCTGTGCCACATGAAAAGTCCTGCCACGTACTCAGTGTCCATGTGGGAAAGGTTTCCTTATGTATCTGGAGAATGCCTAGTGCAGTGGCTACTGATCCTGACTGACGCCTCATTGTTGAGTTACAGATGAGTTAGTGAAAATTTCTCACTTGATGCTAGTGGATGCATTTCCTGTGGTGGATCTGCAGAGCAACAGTGAATGGGAGCTGACATTTAGAAGTACGGCCCATGCACCCATAGGACACATGACTCTACCTGACAGTCAGGGTTGGTGAGCTTGGCAGCGCTGTGACAGTCTGGCTTCTCTGGGCATCCAGACAGGGAGACATGTGCATCGTGGCTCTCTGACTGTCCACACACCAAAGCTCCCCTCCACAGGAAACCAGAAGTAGGGATGCTTTCTTGTGTTGCACTGGCAAGAGCTGCTTTTATAGCATTGTCCAGATGATTTTGCTTTCAAAAGATGTGCACTGCACATGTATGGACTGAAAAACAAGTGAAAAAGGCTCTGAAGTCAGATAACGCAAGCTTTGAGAAGAAGGTGAAGAGAATAATTAAGTGAGGATGCATTCTTAGCATTATCTCTCAAAATCTAAAGAAGAAAATGCGTGATAGATTTTTTGCCTTACACACTGGATACCATCCACTATCACCTTGTACCCTTATCCTAGTACCCAAGACACTGTCACCTAGTATCCATACCCTCTCAAGGGGTTGGATTTGTGAGAACATGGTAGAATGGTTCTTACCTAGCTGAGAGCAGGACACTAGTTCTATCCCTACTGATATACAGCATAATTCTTGAGGTTGTCCTCATTCGACTGAAGACTGCAAGCTCTGCAGTCCTAGCTACATGGTACCTTGCCTACAGCTCCACCTCTGCCTGTCCTGTTCTCTTTCTGTTGTAGAGTGGAGCAGATAGGATCCAGGGGATCTCAAGCTGGGGATGCCTAGATCAAGTGCTCTCAGCTCAACATTCAGTGCAGCTCTTGATGGCTCTGGGCCATCCATGTTCCCCTAAACACCATATATACACCCATAAACACAGCTTAGATTTCCTTAGAAGGAAAAACTTTTTTCTCCAGATCATTATGAACAGCTACTTGATAACACAAGCTCTCCTAGCTTCTCAGACCAACGCCATTAAGTCATGCCCATTTCCCACTGCACAGGGCCCTAGTCCCACCCTTTCCGCCTTCTCCAATCCTCGCACCTCCCTCCTGTCCAGTAAAACTGAGATGTCCCAATCCTTAGCCTCTACCCATGCTTTGGTTGATGCATTGTCTCTCCCTATTACTCCATCATGAACCAGAAGTGTAGCCACTTAGGCATCCAGTGGAACATTTCAGCATCCCTGAGTTCAAGAAAAGGCAGCTGCCTCCTTCCACCCTGTGACAGGAGTCTCAAATACACGCAATAATTATCCTCTGGAAGTGCCCGCATCTTTGCATTGACGAGAGCAGGCTATGTGCCATGCTTCTGGATTTCTGAAGCTTGAGGAAGTAGATCTCATCCTTTGATATGATTTGAAGATGTTGCTCTAGACTACATATAAGGGTCCCGTCTATTGTTAATCTGTACAAATGTCCAAGAAACCTGCAGTTTGTTCTTAAGATACTTTTTCCCATTTGAAAGCTCAATGTTATTTTGCTCTTTTATATCCAGTTATGCATAAATCAATGTCATTGGTGCCTAAGCACATAACTTTTCCCTTAGTAGAGCAAAATGGGTTTCTTTTAATCATTTAAAAATATTTAGTTTGATGGGTACTTCCTGTGCAGTGATAACTCCCCTGATCTACTATGTAAGTCATCCAAATGAGCTCTTTTGTTATAGGCCTACATAGAGACTATTTTTTTATAAAAATAAGATTTTTATGAATTTTGATTTGTGACCCATCTGCCTCTGGTAACGATCCACAGACAGATACCTATATTTGGAAAATAGTTTGAGCTGTCTAGTGAATATTTCATGGCACCCACAAGATGACTGCTTCTAAAAGTCATTGGCATTAGTAAGCACCGAGCGTATGATTTTTTTTTTGTGAGAGATAGATGAGTAAATGGTTCTCAAGAAAGCTGAGAGAAATTTAAAACCCAAACTCTGAAGGAAAATAGTTAGCTTTTACAAGGATCAATCTGTGCCAGTATGAAGGGATATATTATCTTTACAGAATCTTTTTTATCATCTTTTCCAGCTAGGGATCCCCTAATATATTTGAAGCCATTTTATATTTTTTCTAAGAGTATCATACTTCAGAGGATTGGGCAAATGGAACAGCTGAGGATGTGTCTTTCAAAAAAGTACTTGCAGAACAAGACACCCTGACAATGCGTGAAATGCATGGTTGGACATCAACCAATTAAAGGGACAACTCTTTCCTACACCTCTAGAAATGAAGTGCAAGCTAACTAGACGTTGTTCAGATAAATGACACTGATAATGCTCTTCTAGGCAACATTCAAATAAATTAATATTGAGCAAGAAACTCATTGAGCTACTTCCAGTTGACACCCACCTTTCACTGTGATCACTGTTCCACGTAATATCCACATTAAGTATGGCTGATATTTGCCTTTACAACAATGACAAATAAATATTTTTAAATAGGCATTTGTTAGTCCTGCAGCCATGCAGATAGGAGCCTAAAAAATACTGAATAATTCCACAAAGGTCAGGAGCTACTTTTTTTTGCTCTATCTTGTAATAGAAGAACAAGGAGATACCCAGGGAAATAAAAAAGGTAATAACTGTCAGACTGATAAAAGGCAAAATTTGTGTATTTGCTGACCTCAACAAAACTGAGGTAAAGAAGGATACAGAAAGGAATTAGTCATATCTAAGAATAATAAAAATATCCACTGTCATATTACTCATGGGATGACTTTCTAAAGAAAATCCTTGTTCCTGATTTAGGCCCTAAGCAACTTCCTGCTTGCTTGGGTTAGAAAGAAACTTCCCTCAAAGGCATTAGATTGTGTATTTATCTATTTTTATGTTTTGTAGCTTTCAGTGAAGACTCTGATGCTGGCTGCTATTGGGCACCACAAAAGAATGCCGATCGCTTTGAAACAAATATGAAAATATTTGGAGTGGAGTCTTTCCAGTGCCTACTCTATAGACCTTTATGTCTGAGGCAGATCTGTAATTGTCCTTGACAAAATTTTCACTGGAAAAAAAAAAAAATCTGATTTGATGCATGTTTATTGAACCCATTTAGGCATGACCAGGCTCTCATTTTGGATTCTGCAATAGATGGGCCATTGGTAGGTGTTTATGGTAGGTGTTAATATGCCAATATGCAAGAAATGTTTTCTCCAGCTCTTTGGATCCAGAATCACAATTGACACTACTGTCAGAAACGGTAGGAGAGGGCATTGATGGCCAATGAGATTCTCAGCTCCATGTCTATTTAGTTTTTTACAGCTGGTGAAGACAGCCTGAAAGAAAAATCTGTGGGAGGCTTATTTTGTCACTCACTGTGTTGTGTCTGTTTCTTTGGAAAAACGGAAAGCTTCAGTTTGCAGCATCTTCCACTAGAAGTAACTTAACGCCAGAATTTAAATAACATGGAAACACTCTACTGGGATCCTTATTCATACTCTCATCTACAACTCTCTGCTTGCAGTTTCTAGCTATGTGAACACTTACATTTTTCCTGTATTACTCAGACTTCATACCTTATGAATATGAACAAGAAACTGGCAAAAACCATCTCTTAAGACAAAATTCAAATGTTCCCTTAAAGAAAAAAGCCTGCATTCCATCTTTTAAGTCTAAAATTTCCTTTGTGTACTTCCAACGGACTATTTATTTTACTGTCATATGGATAGCAAGTGAAGCAGAAAAGATCCCCCAGCTAGGAAATGATGGCAAACTTTTGGAGGTACTAAAGCGTACTGAAACACACATTATTGCAGTAAGATTGAAAAACTAGTCTAAGCGTTCAATCCCACAGTAGTATAGACTTGTACAGACTCATACAAGACACAAGGGTGTATGGTATTAATGAGACAATGAACATCTTGTGTTGAGAGACTTAGCAAAGCAGGACCCATGTTGTTAGTCACCTCCAGTCACCTCCAGCCACCTCCAGCACCTATGGGCTATATGATGACAAACTAGGGACCTTGTATGTGCACAGGAAGAATTCCACATCTCAGAATAGGGTGTGAGACATGCAGAAGATTGAGGAGGAAACCTTTTAAGAAAGACAATAAAGGAAAGCTAAGGTGCATCTTAAATCTTACTGCTTCCTAAGATTTAGGTGTGGTTTCATTCATGATTCACAGCTCTTGAACTCTTAGGCGTGAGTTTTTTCCTCCCCCATATTCAAGGTCGATAGACCTTTGTAGCCTATAGTGAAGGACTTATCATGCTGAGAGTTTAAAGAGCAGTTCCCACATTACAGCCTGGCAGGAGGGTTAGACAGGGGAACAGGCACATGTAAATCTACCAGGGCTCAGCTGTAGGGTAGGTGACAAACTCTGCAGTCAAAAGAGGTGTACTTTTACATGTGGTCAGAGGTAAAACTCCAGTGCCATGTTAATGTCAGGTAATTTTGAGGTTTTATGGTTCGATCAAAGGTGGCAGGGTGACAGAGAAGGCCCCCAGTCTCTAAGCTGATCCCACCTTTCATTTCACACAACTGGTCCTGGCAGAGAGACCCCTGACATCAAAGAAGCCTTAAAGCTGCCGACTGAGATAAGTACCCTATTGGCACTGCCTTACTGAAAAGTCAAGGGTGTGGTTGTTCCTAGTGATTATTCAAAGATTACGTAACAGAGAGCTACAAGGTCAAGGGGGGGGGAAAAAAAGGTCACTTAGAAATCAAGGAGTGACAGAGCTGAGCATGGACTCTGCTGTGCAGTGTACTGACCCCCCATGCACAGACCCACCCAGGAACGCAACCACGAACCAATTCTGGACTTCTCAGGTAGGCTAGGTGAAGTGTACAAATAAAGCTGTAGGCAGCAAATGTCTTATGTCTTTATTAAAATCTTCTACATGGAAGAATCATAAACGTATCTCCCTTTTACACACATGAGCAGGGGCTCAGGGAGAGGGGTGCTTTCTCTCAAGGCTTTCAGATTAACAAAGGATGTGTCTGGAGGATAGTCAGTGAATGATAAAAACTGAGAGGAGAGAAACATTCACTCCTTGGCTGGGAAGTTATCGAACTTGTAGAGCCTAGGGGCTATCTTCAGATGCATAAGCAGCTGCTGTTGAAGACAAGGGCTATGGTGTGTCTATGCATGTGAACAGAAGTTGATCCTGGCCCTAGGTACTTTAGAAGGAAGTATTTTCTTGCCTTCCTCTAAAAAAAAAAGGTACTTGATTCCTCTTTCAAAAGCAAAAAAATAAATATCATAAACCACATTATTACAGACAGCCTTGGTGCAGTGTCCCCACCCTCTAGCTTTCCTCTCCCTATCTCCTTGTCATTTAAATAGAAAGTTAGATGTAGTACACAACTTTAAAGTAACCTTATATGGTAATTTTGCTGCAACAGTAAAAAATGATCAGTTTCTCTGTCAGACAGCCAAACAACACTTCTGCAGTACTTTTTGCGCTGACTTCCAATCTTATGAACATTTGGTCAAAAAGCATGTTTCTGTTACAGTCCTCATCTCAGCTATGATGTCTGAAGTTTACAACGCTCTTTTTGAGTGAAAACCAGGCAAGAGTCATCCCCGATAAAAATAGCAACAAGGAGAAAATCCCAGAGAAGGAATTCAAGCCAATCTTTGCAGCATGTCAAGGCTAATATAGGCCCTGCCAACTCAGAAGTAGGCGATGCATGCTTTACGTGCTTAGTACAGAAACAAGGTGAATGAGAATAAACCGACCAGTCACAAAATGCTCACAAAGGCACATCTGACACCATCATGCACTCAGCCATGCACAGTGATACGGGGAAATGCAGCCTTCCTCCATCACCTTGGTCCTGATGACCTGATGGGAGGAGGAGAGCAGTGATTCCACTGTGTGGTGGGAAAGCAACCCCAAGCAAACCAAAGTGCTACAGCAGGATACAAGTCCATTAAGGGTTGTTAACATAAAGGAGAAAATTAATTTTTTAAACTCAAATACTTCTCACCTTCATGAAAAGGACACCTTAGCCACAAGACCTTCTTGCTGATCAATCGCAGGCATTCCCTCTTTGCATGCACCAGGGAAATTAGACATAGTGGAGCTATACCACAAACCTTGGTGTGCAGCCCAGCACAGCCAGCTTTTGTTCATGGACTTCATTTTCTCCCTAAAGAAAGGTCACACATCAATTACTGTATATGGTGCACTTCATTGAGAGATTACTGAACACTATCAATGAGGCTATAATAGAAGTCTGTACTGCATCAGGAAAATCCAGCAGTTTGACTTAGCCGATGGATGCGTCATCTGTTCCCAATATCCTGACTGCTATTAGAAATGAAAATATCTCTTCCTTTAACTGCTTCAGACATCTCATCTGTTCTTCTGGGTAAATGTACCATTAAATGTCAGTCTATAGACGTATCGTCTGGGGGGGGGTGAGTAATAGACTAAAATGTTCATATCTGAGTGAGACACACAAATCCAGACATAGGCACATAAATAAATGGCTCGACAGCCATAAATGGCTCAACAGTCATAAAGACCAAGCACCTGTAATGCCTCTTGACATCACAGGGAGCAGCACTTCTAAAATCTCAGAAGGGTGTCAGCTGTTCAGGGATGCAGCACAACCTGATATGGGATTGTTGGCAGGAGGATTGAAAATGGCCCTGATTTTCTGTAGTAAGTGTTGGTAAATGGGGGTTGCTTTACTGTGTTTCACAATATGTCCTCCCGCACTCTTATACCTTTGGTTCCCTGTGAACTGCGGATGGTTTGGGGAGCTTGTCTGACAGGGGGTACTGTCAGGACAGGAAGAAGAAATGAGTTAATGGCACTGAGACTTCTTGTCTGACTGACTGCTCTGCACAGGGTGGCTGGAGTGGGAGGAGCTGCACTATTTTTCTCCTTAAACATGTGTTGCAAATGTAAGGAGGGTACATCAGGACTCCTGGGGCATTTTTAATGACATCAGATGAGATTATTTAACCTCAAGAGGTTAACATTTAATAATTAGGTTAGAACCTGCTGTTTTCAGGCTTGTCAGTCTTCTATCACTAAAAGAAATTCAAGCATCTGTGGAGGCCACAAACTGGGGAAAAAAATTGTCATGCCTCAAACACTGGGAAAAGAAATGTATAAGAAAAATATTTTCAGAAGGTATCCTGGGATCATTTACAACTGAAGTCTTTAAAAATGAAGGTTGGTACCTAAAAATGAATGCCTAGTGAGATTTAAAAATTCTACTGGAACTTCTGTAGATGATGCAAGATCAGGGTTTTAAATACCCAAAAAACTTTTGTGAGTCTGATCTTAAGTTATTTACACATCTTGAAGGTTTTTGGCCTTAAGCAGCTAACTCCCTTTTCTCCCCTAAATTCCCTCAAGTCCCTGGGTATCTCAGGGAGGCTTAGTCTTCTATATAACTAAGGTGCCTTTGAAAATTTGCAGGAATTGTTTTTGCTCTGACACATCTGTTGTTTGAAAGTAAAGGTTGTAAATTCATTATGCACTGGCATTAAACTAACAGAAAGGAAAGCAGGAGCATGCACATCTTCTGATAGACAGGAAAATGGTGTGGTAAGAGTGTTTGCACCAGTCTTCAGTGTACAAGCAGAATAGTCACCAGTAGATTAAGGGTTAAAATAGAAACCGAAGTATAAAAATCACAGAGCAAGACAAGGAAGCACTTGAAAAATAGACACAAAAATAAAGCTTGCACCACAACTCAGACCAAATTAAACCAGACCTGCACAACATCTGGTCTGGAGATGGTGTGCTAGCAGCTGAGTGGCAGCGTGTCTCACAGGCTGACAGGTAGTCAAGAGAAGGTACATCTCAGGCTGACTCGGAGGCTCTCCCGCTCAGCCTTGCTAGCTGGGGATACCTGCTCTGCTTCTCAGCCTGCAGCTGGGGCGCATTGCATGCCCATGCTCGCAGACAAGGCAGCCCATGAAGAGGAGGCAGGGGAGGCTGGGAGGAAGGCTGCAAGGAGGTAGGGAGAGAGGACTGCAGCAGGAAAGGACATGAAGGTGTAGGGTAGGGGGCATGGGGATGAGCAGGAAGTTGCAACAGAGAAGGAGGTGGGTAGGTGATATGTAATTACAGATGTAAACATAGGCGAAAGTGTGGGTGTGCAAAGGAATGGAAAACTGAGGTCCAAAGCCAGCTGGTACACTGGTCTCACCTGTCGCTGAGCTGGAGAGCCCTGAAGTAAATCAGTGAATTATGCTTAGACACCCACAGGCCAAAACAGGACAAGGTATCCGCACAATGCTTAGGCTGAGCTGTAGCACCTCCCAGGAGAGGACAGCAGTAGCTGTCCTGACCTGACGCTTCAGTGCTTAATGCAGTGGCTTCACCACTGAGTCCTCTGAGAGAAGGAGAGTCCAGGTGCCCACTTTCCCATGGAGCTGAGGCAGCTGCTACCCTTTCTCAAAACCTCCCCAGACCAACAGGAAGCAAATTATCACCATTTGTTCTCCTATTTTTCAGCTACCAAGACTGCTGAAAACATTTCAAATTTGAAATGTCACAATTGTATGAGAAAGAAAAATACATTTAATTTACTTATTCTTTTTCTCAGTTTCACAGATCTGACTATCCTGAACGTCACTTTCAAAATCCTTAGTGGCTTATGAGGAATGGAGTTTGCTGTTTTCTGAGTGCCTCATGAAGCCAAAAGAGGACAAGCTGACTTTAGACCATTAAAAAAAGAAAAGAAACAGCAACATAACTAGGGACTGCACGAACTAATTTGCCAAGTCACACTGTCCAGCCTCCCAGCTTTACGCTGGACTTCTTCCACGTTGCCTTGCATTACCTCCCTTTCTTCTCACCTTGTAAAGATTCCAGTCCTGCACAGATATCCGTGTGTGTCTGTGAAACTTCCAGCAGGTGTGTTGGTCTGTCAGTGTGATTTAAGTTGTAGTCTTCTTATGTTGGGGCTCTGCTGTTTCTAACACTCCCATGCTTAACTACCTCATGTAGCAGAGTTCAGCACATGTGCAAGAATTTGCAAGACTGCTTATTTGCTTGAGAGCACTTATGAAGAGACATTATATAAGGGCTATAAATATTTGGAAAGTGGCCAAGAACAAGTTTTGAAACTATAAAAGTAACATTGGGGGTGAAATGACAACTTCTATTGTCAAAAGAGCAGTGCTTTATTACAATTTACTGGATTTTTTTTTTCCTCCCTAGAAATTAATGACATATTTGAAGAAAAATATCTCAGGAAGTTTTCTTTAATGTAGCTTCTGCATTTTCCTGGAAACAATCATTGCCTTCTTTGTTTCAGACACTGAAAGAACCAAGGTTTTCCAGAATACTAGAAAAGTCTTAGCTATGCTTGAGCATAATCTGGAAGTATTATGCTTGTGGCTTAAAAGATCACTCTTTTTAAATGCTTCTGTTTCAGCCAGTGTATAAAAATATCAGGAAAATCAGAATGATCCTGGCAAATCAGCTTTGTGATGCCTTCTCCATTAAGGTTACTTATTCAAAATCATGCAGAAATTGATTCAACACAGAATATGCTCCAAGTCATACAATGTCTCTCCTTGTCTGCGACAAATTGCAATATCTGACAAAACGTATATAAAAGGAACTCACAAAAGAAATTGTAGGAATCTATTGAGAGAGAGATTGAAGAAATGAAGAATTCAAGAGATTGAAGGAATGATTCACAGAAAACAACATATATAAATGACAGGAGAAGGGCAAACAAAGCATCTATCATTATAAAAAGGGGAGGAAGGCAAATTACTGGAAGAAAGAAGCCAACAACCTAGCTGTAAATACATGGAAGAAAACAAGAAGATGAACCAACAGCCAGTGAGGATTTGTTAGAGACAAACCATACCAAACAACTCATTCGTTTTGGGAAGATGATACAGCATAGTTTCCCTTTGTGGTTAGGGAAAGGTATATACATCATATACCTTAATTAAAGTTTTTTTTTTGTGGTGTATCACAGGAAGACCACATGAGCAAGCTAGGGGAGTACAGAATGGATGAAACAATTACAGGGGAGTTATAAAACTGGTTGGAAAGCTGTGTTTGGAAGAAAGACAGGAGTGGTTCATGGACAAGTTGCATGGTGATTCTGGAGTTTTACAAGTGTTTGTCCATGATCCAGTGATAATTAATATTTCCATTTATGACTTTGATGATGGAAAAAAAGAGGGTGCTTATTAAAATTTGGAGATGATAACCAAACTAAGTGGATCTGCAAGTGTGTCAGAAGACAAGATAAATCTGGAATGATCTGGACGGGTGCTAGAACTGGGGTAACAAAAAGAGACTGTAATTCAGCAGGGACAAGTGGAAGGCACATAGACAGGAATCATCACCATGAATAAACTCAGGCTCAAAAATAACAGTATAGATAGCATTTCTACGGAACAAGATCTGGGGATCTTTAAGAATTTCAAGCTCAACAAAAGCCAGTAATTTCATGCTGTTATGGAAAAGGCAAATGCTGTATCAGAAGGTATAAGTAGGAATAAGTGAAATAGACCTTGATGACTCTTTAGAATTCGTAAAGCTTTAGCTGAACATTTGAACATCTGTCCAGTTTTGGGCAGAACACTTCAAGAAATGTAGGGATCAATAGAAAAGAATCCAGAGGAGTTCACGAAGAAATATAGAAAAACACAATCTCTGTCATCAGATTGAATGAGTTCTGACT
This sequence comes from Aptenodytes forsteri, assembly GCF_000699145.1. NCBI lineage: Eukaryota > Metazoa > Chordata > Aves > Sphenisciformes > Spheniscidae > Aptenodytes > Aptenodytes forsteri. The sequence continues at coordinate 1,344,588 of NW_008794082.1, forward strand.
GTAGCAGAAAGCAAAGGCATGGCTGGCTGTCCAAAGCTCGCAGTAAGGCAGATAAGCAGCGACAGGCTTACTTTATGACCAGAAAGATTCTGGTTAGTTGTAATTAGAAAACTTGTTAAAAGTCAGAGTACTGAAGTGACAGAATAGGTTTCCTGGTGATGATTTTTGTTGGAGGTCTTTGAGGACGGGTTAGACAATACCTGTGATGGAGGAGATAAATACCACTGATCTTCCCTCCAGGACAAGGAATGGATGTCTTGAGGTAATATAGAGGCAATGATATTAATTTCTTCTCTAAAGTGCTTTTATAAAGCTTCTATAAAGAATTGAGTTTGAAATTGTTACTGATGGCTTACCCCTGGAGGAGTACTCAAAATGTCCATTCAGGAACTGGATCTTCATTTTAACTGGGACTGTGAAGTGAAAGATTCCCTCATGTACCAAGAACTCCAGAAAAAGTCATGGGATCTGGGTAAGCTTGCAAGATCAGGTCGCAACTGGCTTTGCTAATATTCACCAGAAACTGCTATCTTTGTAAAACCTTTTGTTGGAATTGCACATAAACAGATCTTTTACCTTGCTCAGTCCAAAATTATGACCTTGGCTGAAATGATGTTTGCTTGAATCCATTACTGGAAAAGTATATTCCAAGAAAAATTCATGCAGCAATGGCTTGAAAACAGAGAATGGGCCAATATCAGGATCACTTTCTTATTCTGGAAATTCTGTCCAAAAAATAAGAGCTTTCAATCATGCAGATAAAAATAATGAAACCCAAGAAAGACTGACACAAAGTCAGCAGAGCTGTATCAGGAAGAGCTTATTATGGAATAAATTCAGTACCAGACTTGATATATTATGATTTAGTGACATGCCCCTCTATACTGAAGTATGGCTAAAAGTGCCAGTCCTGAAGGATGCTATGCACCTAAACCAAGCACACTCAGAATTAAAGGGAAAGCAGGGACAGGTGACATTACAGTGGGGGTCTGCTACAGGCCACCTGACCAGGAAGACCAAGCGGATGAGGCCCTCTATAGACAGGTAGGAGCAGCCTCACGCTCACAAGCCCTGGGCCTCATGGGGGACTTCAACCACCCTGATATCTGTTGGAGGGACAACATGGCAGGGCATAAGCAATCCAGAGGTTCCTGGAATGCATCAATGATAACTTCCTTCTCCAAGTGATAGAGGAACCAACGAGGAGAGGTGCTATGCTGAACCTTGTTCTCACCAACAAGGAGGGGCTGGTGGGGAATGGGAAGCTCAAGGGCA
>NW_008794082.1:1348028-1388649 GCF_000699145.1 Aptenodytes forsteri
GGAGCGGGTCCAGAGGAGGGTCACGAAAATGATCAGGGGGCTGGAACACCTCTGCTATGAAGAAAGGCTGAGAGAGTTGGGGTTGTTCAGCCTGGAGAAGAGAAGGCTTCGGGGAGATCTTACTGCAGCCTGTCAGTACTTAAAGGGGGCTTGTAAAAAAGATGACGGCAACCTTTTTAGCAGGGCCTGTTGCGACAGGACAAGAGGGAATGGCTTTAAACTAAAGGGGGGTAGATGCAGACTAGATATAAGGACGAAATTTTTTACGCTGAGGATGGTGAAACACTGGAAGAGGTTGCCCAGAGAAGTGGTGGATGACCCATCCCTGGAAACATTCCAGGTCAGGTTGGACGGGGCTCTGATTTAGTTGAAGATGTCCCTGCCCACGGCAGGGGGGTTGGACTAGATGACCTTTAGAGGTCCCTTCCAACCCAAACTATTCTATGATTCTATAATTCTAACATTTCTTTGATGTGGGCCTAGAAACTGAGCTGACTTCAACTAGCCAAACTTGCAATGGAAAGCTTGAATAGGGACAGAGGGATCTGGCTTCATTTACTCCCCCCAAGAACTTGGTATAACTCTTCATGGTTAAGGGACTGGTATGACAGATAACTGGCACACGGATAGGCCATTTATGTATAGAAGCTGTGAAACCATTTGCTGAATGGCATATAAAATCATGGTAACTATTAGCTGAGCAGTATGGGATAATAAAAAAAAAGACTTTTTTCTTGTTGCAAATGACTCCAAAACCTGGATTTTTTAATATCAAAGACCTGAAAAAGCAAAAGACAAGAAGGATAGTTGCAACAGCAGAAAATATGAAGCCAGGGTGCTGAGTCACTGAAATTAAAGAGAGGAAACATTATTCACTCTTGCTCCCTGATTGTATAGGACTTTTCCCTTATGGTACAGCCCCCAGTGTATTATCAAAGCTTGTTTAAAATAATTCAGTTGCTTCTCATGGGATGCAACTCTGCTAACCAATCATTTGGATTTCTTTTTCCCCTGATTCTAATACCCACAAATTTACATCCCACTATACTAGCCTTTGGATGACCTGCATACAAATTCCTTTCCATAAATGGAACTTGCACCTTTCAAAAAACCCATACATTGTTGTCACATCAGCCTCCCATTTCATTGTGGGTTGGTTAAAGCTACAACATAATGTTCGTATTTATTTCTGGTAATTTCCTTTCATAAATCAGTCCCTCCAGTGCCTTAAATACATCTGTTACTTTTCTCTGAATGTCTTCCAACCTATCAATATCTTTCTGGAATTGAAGGACCTAGGATTATATGCAGTGTTTTAGGTGAATAATAACATCAGAAGCATTTTGCATTATTAAATCCTATAAGCAATTGCAAAAAAATTAAAAAGCTGCGTTTCAGTAACCCTGAGCCATAAGGTGTTGGTGGTCTGTTCCATGTGGAGTGAATAACAACATTCTGTGCCTCATGTGGGACATGGCCAGAAGAAAAACCCCATCATGCTCAAAGCAGACTGCACCTGCTTCATGGTCCTTTGCAGCTGTTTTGGCTTGTGAAGATTATAGACTCTTCACTGATATTTTCTAGTCCAGTCTGTCTAATGTGTAAGTCACGTGTGAATAGATATGGTGGTGAAATTCACCTCTGTGCAAATAATCTGCATGATGCTTAAATTTCCATTTGAGATCTCTTTTGCGGTCTGAGATTCTCAGAATGGTTTGCAGACTTTACACTGACCACGTTTACCCCTAATAGTTACAAATGTTAGTCGCTTCTGTATAAGTGGACCAAAATAGACATTAAAGCCGATTTTTTAATTCAGGTTTATGCTTCTCCTTTTCTCCCCTTTTTTGCAGCAGGTTTCCTGAGGGACTGAATGCCTTTGGGGAACGGTTTGTATCAGGCACCAGGAAGGAGGAAGACAGGTTGTGGTAATGGGAGGGGTATAACACAAGAACTGCTCTGGGCTCCTCCTTTCCTATTTCACCTTGAACTCATCCTGACCTGGCCTGGCAGAGCACTTCTGTTTATACACTTCCCTTGGTTAGTCAGTCTCCCCCAGCATTCATGTTGCTGCCTGTTTCATCTGCTGGTGTTTTTGCCTGAGTTTCTTATTAGGAATAGTAGGTACAGAGCATCAGCATACAGCAGCTCTACCTTTGGATGCATGAGCCATGCCAAGACTTCAGCTAACATTGTTCCCATCTTTCTCAACCTGACCAAGGATGAAGCAGTGCCCTACTTTGCACCCAACTCTAAAAGCAAGTGGCTGATACTTCAGGAACATTGCCAGCATGGTTATCTCCTTGAAGGGTTTTATTTTCAAGGAAGCTGTGATCAAGCTACATTTATATAGCTACTTTGCATGTTGCTATTCCTTGCTGACAGCCATATTTTGAACTCCTAGAAAGAGGGGAGCTCCCCACACCACCACATGAACACACACCATCAAATGGTACTTTGTAAATGTGCCTATTCCACTCTCTCTTGATGTTGTTCTTTGCATACTGCTTGTGATTTTCCCCTTTCTTCCTAGGAACAAGAATTAGGGTAAGCCACAAACCTGCTAACTCTCATGTGGATAAGTGGCCCAGTCAAAACCAAAGATACTATCTGGGAGAGCAGGAGGACTCTTGTATGGGACTGTAAGAGCAGGCCTTCTGTTGCCTAAGAATCTGTAAAGCAGATTTAGTTGCTTTAAAAAGACGGCTGGATTGTTATCACCTGCTGTGCTTATGTTCTTCCCATCACTGTTGATATAACTTAGCTTGGAATCTGAGTCTCTAATAAAACATTTGAATGTTTTATTTTGCATTTTATTTTGTTGTGGTTTTTTAATGCACATCAAAGTCATTCATAATTCCCAGAATTTTCTACACTGAACTGTTTGCTTAAGCAAAGACTCTAGTGATGGTGTGAACTATTTATTTATACAGACTACTTTTAAGTTGGGGCCAACATTAATTTGGCTGGGTCACTGGCATTGTGGATTTAACTACCATGCAAATAGCTATGGAGCCTATGTCTTTAATTAGTGTGCTAAATTCTACACAATTTATGAATAAAATGTACTCATTTTGACATTTTAAAACAGTTATTTTATTAATGAAGGATTTATCAGTGTTATGCCAATTCCCTTGCCTTTTGTTAATTATATGCCTCTCTTGCATTTTCTGATATGTTAATTTTGTTTGGTATAAATATTTATCCTCATTAAGATGAATACATTGTCAATGTTGTCTCATTCTTTCCCCCCCAACAGATAACTTAAATGCGACTTCATTTTTTGACCTTGTGGTTCTTACTAATTTATAAGAATCATCTAGCTCCATCTTCCATTAAGTCCTCTTCAGCAAGGTCTAAAATTTCACCCAAGGAATGTCCTAGCTTTCTCTACGTGGTATGCACGCCATGTTGAAAGGGATATAGGGTAGGACTTAGCTAGCTGTGTTTCTCACAAAAGGGAATAAAGAGCCAAATTTTGCTAACATAGCACTGTCCCTTCTGTGAACTTCTGCTGCTAGATTGGTAATTCACACATGATGTGTGCTGAGAGGTTTAAAGTATGCAGATATGGAAGGAGGGGCATGATCAGAAGGAGGCTGTGGTACCAGAGTGCTTCTAGGGCAATGGGAAAGCCATAAACTTGCATAGGAATAGCTACGTCCCTCTGAAAAGCAAGGGCTTTTTTAACCTCACATTCCTAGCTAGGGTAATTCTGACTCCCTTTTCCTCTCAAAGAACAGGAGAGCAAACAACCAAATAAAATTGACATACAACCATGAGTCTCTTTTGACACACAGCTTGCCTATTTTTGCTTGCACATGAGCTGATAATATGCCAAGACCACCAGGGAGGTACAGGGGACGTACTGATCGGGGAAGGAGAGAGCAGGGGAGGCAGGTGTGAAACACTCAGAGAAGGCAACAGCAAGTCTGCCTCTGTGAAATGGGAGGGGTGGGAATGGCAGCTACAAATAGTTGTATTAAGAACCAGTTTCATTTTAAAAACATGGAGTCCTCTGGTTTTATTAGGCGTCTACACAGTGGTTTGAAGTGAGAGCTGATAAGGGAGGCCAGGCCTTTAGGAGCTCAGACTGAACGCTGAAGATAAAACTTGCTGATGAGAAGGAGCCAAAATATTGACCCCTGGCATGATTTGGGAACCAAGAGTTCAAGAAAACAGACAAAGCAGGAAAGTACTGCTTGAAAGCAACTTACAGGAAGTAATAACTATATAATGATTGAATCAATTAAATGAAGCATATTAAGTAAAAAATAATGTAGCACAAAGATGAAAAAGAACGATGCACCTTGCATAACTTTTATAAACAAGAGAAAAGCCTCTTCACACTGAAATTGTGTAACCTTTAAGATGCTAGAAAACACTGACAGTTGGGTGAGCAGTTAGAAATAAATGTTGCTCAAGTTTTGATATTAAGTTGCAAAGGCGTCAGGCTCTCACTGTAGCTGAGGGTAGGAAAGCTGGTATGAGCATGAGCTCAATGCTGAACGAACAGCACCTTAGAGCAGAATCTTTTTTTATGAGCAGGTCACATATAAAAACCATATTAATAATGACATGAAAAGCTGATGTTCTTAGTTTATTACACTGCTTTGGATAGACTCTATCAAATATTAAGCCAAATTAAGCGGAGGTTACCTGATCTTGTACCTCTTGGCCTCTTATAGCTGTTAAAAAGAGTTTGGTACTTCTACCACTCCTTGTCAGAACATGCAAGCTTTCTGTTTAATTATGCCTTACCTGTTACAGCTTCTAACCTATGCTAGGTCACAAAAAGTTGTCAGGAGAAGACAAATCAAAGGAAGCAGTCACAGCTGAGAGTCAAAACATAACAACAGCCACACTGCTAAGGATGCAAACAGGTCTGTGCATGCAAAATTTGATGTGGTTCCAAGGACACGGATGAGACAAGACACTGGAGAGTAGATCTACTGAGAGTTACTAGGCAAACCATGTCAGGGTCAGGAAATGCCCTGAGCTGAATAGAGTTGGAGGCTAGTGCAATGCTCAGGGAGTGTCACGTTTACTTGTCCAGTTCTCACTCGTCTCTTTGCAGGTACATACAGCTCCTGCAGCACACAGGACAGGTCTGGGTGGATCTTGCTCTGGGTTACCGCAGCCAGTGCTCTAACTTTGAGTGATGATCTTCTCCTTTGATTTGTCTTCCCTTGACTTCCCTTTCTGGCCTAACTTAGACAAAGAAGGCTTAATACAGAAAGTGTAACTTGTGAAGTACAACTTGTAGGCGCTCAACTGCCTGCTAGAGGGACTAAAAAGTCTGTTAGCATTATTATGTCCACTCTGTCACTCTCTCTCTGCACCTCCTTTCATTAGAAACTGTCTTTTTTGCTCTGTATTTGCACAGCACCTAGCATAACGAAGTCTTGCTCTGTGCCTTGAGCGCCCGTGCTCTGCTGGGAGGCCTGCACGCAGCTCCCAGGGAGCAGGGAAGGGAAGAAGGGGTGGCCTGACTTTGGCTCAGGGAGGCTCCACTCCGGCCAGAAGTGGTGTGCAGGTCAGGTACAGCAGGAGCCACCAAGCCAACATCACCCCACCGGCTGTCCTGTCTCCTTCATGGCTGATGCGCTACACGACTTGCAACAACTCTGCCACTTGCGTTTAATAGAGAGAGCTTTTAATCTCATGGCTGATGCACTACACGACTGGCAACAACTCTGCCACTTGCGTTTAATAGTTAAATAATTAACTAACAGTTAATAATTAACTGTTTTAATCAACAGTTTCATTAATAGTCTGGAGACCATGTGTGTATGGATATGTGTGGGCACATATTTGCACAGTGCTTCACTGACACAGTGGTCATTTTGACATGATGAATTACATTTAAATATTGCACCTTGAATCACCTCTTTAAATCTGAACTTTATCATCCTCACAGACTCTGTACTATCGTCCAGGCTATGTGAAAATGTTTTTTCAGTTCCTACATTTTTTTCCCCCACAGATGTGCTGTAAGTAAACCTAAATGGTCATATTTGTGTATCTACCGAGATAAGATTATACGTCAAAGGACAGATGGAGGATCTGGGCCTGCACATGGATGCAGATCCTGCCTGCTGTAAGTCACCTAGGAACACAGAGAACCACTTTGACTCTTGAGGTCTTTAGCATGTGGATTACTTTCTATTGCAGACAAATTTCAGGTCATCAGGCTTATTTCAGTTGCAGTTAGAACTAGGATTTGGACACAGATTTAAAAGTAATCCGAGAGTAATCCACTGAGCTCCTTGTTGAGCCATCTCCACCTGTTTCTACTGTTTGAATTTTACCACTTTTGGACTGTGACTACATTCACATTTTCCTTTCTACTTTCATTGTTTATTTTTTTTACTATGCTGCTAATTTAACATTTTTTGAAGTGCAGGCTTCCTCTGAAATTATTTTATCGTATACATTTGTGGAGTGCTTTAACATCATCTGCTACTTAGTTTTGTAACATGCATTTTAGACAATGTTGTGATTTGTTTAAACATTAAGTTTGTTTGTGGATAGAAGCCAGCATACTGCTTTCACATCATAGATCTGCACTCAATTGTGTAACATTTGGATCAGGAACATTTAGGATTAAATATGTTTTCTAAATGTTTTGAGAAAGTTTTTCTCAACAGAAGCTCTGCTGCAGCATTCACACTTTTGAGGTAACTGATCTCAATGCTCACTGCCTCTGAACAGCAGGACTTTGAAGACTTCATCCAAGAGGTGACTTGATTAGTTAATCTTACTTTTTTCTTTGTTTCCTTTCACCACCTCTATTTTATTACATATCAAAATTAAAACAAACTCTGCCAACAGCAAATTTGTTTGTGTGTTTCCCTTTGTTTGCACTGAGATTTATATATTTGCATATGATTGCCATTCCTTCTTACACTGAAATCAATTCTGTTTTAGTGTCACTACAGTCTAAGTAAGGGATATCCCACCGCGATTTCAACACAATAAAGACTGATTGAAGTGTCAATGATTTCAGCTGTGTTTTGTATTACAAAGTTAAACATGCTCTATTCTATTTAAGCAAAACAATCCCAAGAAATAGAGATGACAGGATAAAGGGCAATAGTCAAAGATATGAGGTCTTTAGTGAAGCTTACTGCAATAGGAAAAAGAACCTTATTATATGGCTGTGCTTCTCTTTCATTTATTTATGTTTTAAATTGAAGTGAGTGATGTCCTGGTACAAAGAAATTTCTTTACAACATTGCATTCTGTTCCCCAGGTGTTCCTGCAATTGGTCATGAGACTTGATTTATGAGAACAGAGAGGAACCACACACAGGTATACAGAGAAGGATGCTCTAGGAAATTGTAAGAACCCACATTATAGGAAGTCCATTAGCTTTCACTTTTTAAATAATTAAACAACACACTCATTCACCTTATCTCAAGAAATAAAAATAGAGCTTTTGTAAAGGGTGGCCTCTTTTACTTGAGAAAATATGATGCTTCTGCATACAAAAAACAGAATGCAGTTTGAAATGTGCAGCAGAAATTCTGGAGAACACATAGAAATCAATCAAATTTCATTACAAATCCATATTAAAAACTAGAACTTTTCATTACACAGACAGTTAATATTTATGCAAGTCAACATGAAGTGATAACTCCACGGTTATTTGTGGATCAACATCACTCATCGGTTGAGCTCATCAGATATTTTGCAATACAAAAAAATTTCTTTAAAGGGAAAAAATGTTCCTTGAAAGCTAAATGTTTGCAGAAATCACTCAGTTTCGCTGAGCTGATGAGTGGTTTTGAAAGCCAGTTATCTTAGAGCTGTGCCCAATCATACTGATTCAGCCAAAGCTTTCAGGAACTGTGCTTTTTGGCTTTGTGGAAGGAATTCTGGAAGCATAGAAAACTTGCTTCACATCTCAGATTTCCAGGTCACTTAGCCTCCTTACTTTATGTTGGGGGCTTTCCAGACTGTTCTTTAATCTTTCAGGATGGCCAAGGTAACAACACAAATAACGAACAGCTGATTATTTAATTTCATAATTAATAATGATGAGAGATCCAAGATGAGATATTTTGGGTTTCCTCTTTATTTAGAAATTGTAAGTATTTTAATTTTCATTCCAAAATAAGAACAAACCTTTCGCTATATCAGAAGTTCCTACAACATTGGGAATTCAGAATTTTGAGCTGCTCTAATCACATTCATTTAGAGTTTCTAATTTTTTTTCTGGAAATATTTGTAAAACATTTGAAATGTCCTTAGTTGTGCTGAGACCAAAACCACAGGATTTTATGTACCTTTAGGTGTCCTTTACTAGGCTTCTGTTTGCATTTTTTAATTATCCAATAAGGAGGCAGAATTAACAGGATGTGATTTAGATGCCTGTACCGTCTCAAAAATATTAGTAGGGGGTGACTAATCAAAATCACTAATGCATGGACTGATATTTCTTTGCATAAATTATTTTCAAATACATACTATTCTAGTGGAGTATGAGGTATAAATTACCAGAAATTGGGTAATTTCCTGCCTGGGTAACTGATGTAGACTACTAATTTGACCAGCTCTAGGAAAATTGATCAGCTACGAATACTGATCTTTATGCATAGGACTACGCGTTCTGAGCATTTAAAGACATAAGGACACTCAGCTGCAGACAGGTACTTCCCAAGTCCTAAATGCACAACACTGAACAGTCAGCGATACTTTATGGGTTTGTTTCCCTTTCTCAGGTATGAATGACTGCCAGAGGTAGTGTACAAAATTAAATGGGCAATAATTCCCTCTGTTACGGGTAGCAAGAGGTTGATGAAAAAAGGTATACAGCAAACAACATTGATAATGATTGGTTGTAATTAATTGTACAGGTCTCAAACGTCAGATCTATTGGGTGTTCTTGAGTGCCCTTTGCTGCCAACTAAGACCAGTAGAGTACTCCTGTAACACCCATCTTAGGCGTTCAACACGAAGAATGAACTGCAAAGCTCTTATAGTTGGTATTTAAGTTTATTGTGTCAGAAAACACATGTATATGGTGAGACCATGTGCCAAACAATTGTGCTGGCTCATGTCTCCCATCAGTCAAGAAGATCTCTCCCTATTCTACCTGCTAACCAGCTTCACCAGCCCCTTACTATTTTTCATTGCTCTTCTTTGTTTTTCATTGCTTTCCTTATGACTGCACTTAGCAGCTGTGACCAAAACCTGAGTACCCAATCCCTACTAAACTTAAGACAGAAAAAAATGAGGTGCATGAAAGCACAGAGACTCTTTTTGATCCTTCTTGGTACATTTATAAATGACAATTCCTTTATTCAAGTGGTTTAATCAAGACAAAAATTGTCTTAAAAATGCTAGCACCAGGAGAATTTTAAGGCGGCAATATCTAGGAAGTCTCTGAAGATAAATATAGCTGCAGAATGTCCTGTCTATAGTTGTCTGTCATCTGTTTCAACTTGTGGGTTTAGCCACAAGGGGCAACGCCCTGATGCTTCAGAGTGCCCAGCCGGAGACTCCCTAAAATCCCTACTGATGGAGCCCCAGTTCTGGAAAATGTTAAGAAGCTACCAACCTTCTGAAAATCAGTCTCCTCAAAGATATTGTTAGACTGCCAAAACCTGTGACCTCCAAAATCACTTATCAGATATCTGCACTGTGACCTACAAACAGTCTTCAGACTGTGCTCATTAAAAGTCATTGTGTTGCAAAGACTGAACAAATAAAGAAGCCAGTTTATACTAAGTTATAGCTTCGTTTCTCATTGGTACACTGAGATGTAGAGCATGGAGAAGCTATCTATGCATTTAGCAATCTATGACCATGAAACGTTATCACTCCTCTCTAAAAATACATCTCAGTACCAGAATAATTTAGATATTTTGGTTAACAGTGAAAGAAAAGTTTGGTAATCAGAGGTCAAAATTTCACAGGTCAGATTTCACAGGTTTCTGGGTCTTAGTTTTGTAACAGGCTTCATCTCAGTGCTTCATTTAAAGAATTCTTTAGTTTCACTGAACTCGGTGAGACTGCTCATATGCATAAAATTAAGCATGGCCTGAAAATGAGCTGGGACAAGGTTTCTCTACCTTACCATATTTTGCTCAAAATAGACACCCAGAGAGATTTGCAAATGTGCACAGTCAGGGTTCAGTGATAATTTTTATAAATCTGTCTTTTCTCATTGAATTCTGGGGAAAAAAATGCAAATAATGTACTCAAGTTGAACATTTGTGTGACATTGTAAGGTGCCATTACTATGCCTCGTGTTTCCCCTGAAGCACACATGGAGAAGCTCAGGACCTCCAGCATGGGTAGACAGCCCTTACCACTTCTGGCAGTGGGGTCTTTCATTTTGCCACCTCTTGCAGGGCTGAATGAAACACAGACTCCCATCTCCAATCATGGCCAAAGGTACCACTTTCTAATCTGCTACATCTGCAGTTGCATGTTGCATCTAATATTACACAGCCACTTTCTTTTATTACACTTTTATTAGATTTTCTCACTGCAGAGAAAGGCAAACCTATATGAAACAAAAAAATGCAGCATATTTTACCTGGATCCCAGACCAGGACACTTACAAGACAAAGTCAGCTAGGTATCTTCAAACATCAATGACTGTGACCTTTTTTGTGGCCTCTGAAGGAAACCAGTATGTAGAAAAGCTTTAAAAGGCAATTGTAGGAGGCCTATGAATAACCACATACAATATGTGTAACTTTTTCCCTGTGAATGAGTAGGGCAGAGCCTCTTTAAGGACTGTACCTTTCAATTTCAGCATCACTGCTAACAACGATGATGGAGAACAAATTCTGAGCAAGACCTGCAGACTCTCCTTTTTTTAATATAAAAATTTCCTATAAAAGCTTTCTCTACACATGTCCAAAGGCAGCCCTGAAAATCCTCCGCTGCAGGAGTATATTGATATAAGTACCAAACAAGTCAGTTAAAAACCACCATCGCAATGGGAAAGCAGTACAAACACTTATGCTTTTAGGTAATAATTACAAGACACTATTTCTAGTAATAGGGTTATGCATGCGAGGCAAATACTGATTGATGGTGCCAGCAGATCACTTTCATAACAAGGTACAGAATGCAAATGCTTTGTGGAAAACAGTAATTGATTCAATACCCAGTTGGTTATATGCATATTGATATCTAGGTTGCCTGAGTAACCTTAAGACTAAGTACAATACAGAAAGTAATTTATTATCACAACTCCCCCAAATACGTTACCTCATTCATACATATATTTTGAGACTCAAACCTGAACTGCGCTAGCCAAAATGTCTGTCATGACTTGAAACAAGCAACAGACACTCCCAGAGGCTCTAGGAGAGTCTGATTGCTTAGCAGGGTGGGAAGACATGTAGCATGTTTCCCTCCACTGCTCTCCCCTTCGTTTCAGTTCCCTTGGGAGCCGGTGGCATGGGGGAGCTCTGGCATTACCTGAGCAGAGGCATCAGTTCTGACAGATGCAAGGACATATTGTGGGGCGGGAAGCAATTTGTATGCAGTTGTATTTACTGACTACAGTGCTTGGGTTGGAGGTGGTGACTGCTTTTTCGCTGGACTTCTTTTCATGAGAAAGCTGTGCATTGACTGAGAGTAACACAGTCGTACCCCCTTGGAGCTCAGAGAGGATGCTGAGCCTAAGCCCTTGAAGCTGCGAGCTTCTGGAGATCAGGCCAAGCTCTGAACCTGGTGCTTGCTTGGCAGGCAGTTGTTTGGCTGGGTTCTGCCCCCATCCCATCAAATTCCTGTAAGAGACAAACCAAAATCCTGAAGCGATTTTACAAGGCAAATTCAGCTTGAGGTATGAACTTGGTAGCTCAAGATCACCCCTGATTTTTGAAGCACTAATCCTGAAGAGGAAATGTAATTCCCAAGGCCCTCACTGTGAAAAGTAGAAGGATGCTCACTCCAGGTTTAGGCTACAAATCGCTTAGGAGTCCCTTAAAATCATGTGCTTGACCTGCAACAACCAAACCCTCTTTATATTCAGCTCTCCAAAGCATTCTCCCACCTAATGCCATCCACTGTATCATTGGTATTCACAGCAATCAGTATTCTGGGGCATAGATTCTTTCCTTTCTTAACGCAAAGCGTTGCTTACACTTCTTTTAGTAGGCTGCATGCTGATGAGGACAGTTTGCAACCTTCACTGTCAGTGAGAAGTCCCGGGGTAGCTCTCCCTCATTCCTGGTTGGTGGGATGCACTGCACATGGCACCCTCTAATTGGGGAAAAAAAGCCAGATGATACCTTGTCAATGTGCAGTTAAGATGAGTTAGGTTAACACAAAGGATGCTTTGTGTTTCATGTGAAGTTGGCATTCCTCAGGGATCTTTTCTGCTGGCCTTTAACAAAGATGCAATGTAGGTGTCAACTTTGCTGTGCTTCAGAATCAGGAGGTTGAAAAGCTGAAGCAGCACACATATGTACGTTTGCAGCACACAGTTACACATGGTAGCAGTTAGATGTGTAGTAGTGGCATACAGCTCAGCACAGTCTTTTAAGAGATGTGCCTACTGTTACTTAGATTACTGCATCACTGAGATGTAACAGGGAGATCAGGGTGCCTCTGAGTTAGTCACAGCACAAGCACCTCCAACCTCTGAGGAGATCAAAATGTCCAGTGCCCTCTGTAAGGTGACACACGATGTCAGGAAAGAGCCAGGAAGAGAAACTAATTCTTCTCAGTAAACTTTTTGATGTAGCCAAAGGAATATATTGTGGATGTACATGGTGCTATGAACATTTATGCATAGCTGAGTACACATTCTTTGACAAAACTTGGTCAGGAAATAGTTAATATTTTCAAAGAAAAATAATGAAATAAGTTCGTGTCCTCCCAGGATTTAACCTGTTCATACATTTTCTCCTGAGAAATGCTGAAGTTTCAGGCTATATGGATGTGAAATGTAACTTGGTATGGACTAGGGAGAAGAGCTGCATTAGGTTCAGCTTCTGTCTCAGCTATGTCTGATCGTGTTCCCCAGTTTAAGGCTTGTTACTTGATTTGGAAGCCTTGTGAAACTTATACATACAACTTCTAGCTGCTTTCATAGTTTAAAAGCTGTCATTTCTCCTTATGCACAAACAAATGCTTTTCCTGTCTATGTCAAAGCGATCCACACAGCTCTCCCATGGAGTTTTGAAAGTGTCTTCTGGGGTACAGCAGCACAGTGTTTCTTCTGTGAGAGCAATTTGCTCTGCCATTATATTGTCTGCAGGTATGTAGCTGTATTGTTTTACTGTGTTGATCTTGGAAGGAGGCAGAAAGCTCATAAACTGGAAAGCAATTGGTTTCCAGCTGAAGCTTTACTTCTTCCTAGCCCACTGTGCTCTCCAAGGGAATCTCTGCAGGATTTTGTTAAAGAGGAAGAGGAAGATGCAGTTGTGTTCAGAGCTGGGGCAGATGCAATATTACTCCAAATCAAGAGTTACATCCTGCTCTGTTTCTTACTCATTTCTTCTATCAGCTCACATAGATCATGAGCACACCTCATCCTGTGTCTACACCAGCTGCCCACAACTCCCACCGCTCAGTTCCACATTTCTCTCACCACAGGGAGCCTGCGCATTTACTGTGGCCACAGAGATACTTCAAAGGCAAACACAGGCAACTCTTGAAACGTGGATGATGAATACATGCTGGACAGAAAAAACACTTCCTGCAGAGGGTCAGAGAATCATGTAAGTGGTGCTAACTCACAGATCCGACATCCCAGACACTTTCTCTTAGACGTACCACCAGCAGCAACAGCCTCCTCAGTCTATACTCAAGACTCCCCAGTAACATTCATAAATGGGAAAAAGCACGGGAGGCAAAGGCCACAGGCTGCAAGATAAAGAGGGGCAGGGGGGAAACAGCCCTGTTCCAAGAAGCAGTGCAGAGCTGCTCTGCAAATAGCGTTGGCACATATGTGAGATGCTCATAGCTTGCACATACTGACGGGAGTGAAATGTGTGGAGTTCATGGGGAATCTCTATTGAGCCCCATGCAGTTGCAGAGGCATTCCTCCTTAAATTTAAGGGAGTTAATTAGAATAATACATGTGCCACTTCAGCGTGACGCCTGATGATCACGCTGTGGAGAAAGGAAAGAAAAGCTTGCTTGAGAGAAAATGCCATTATCTTCCCAAAGCAAATACAATTCTGGAGCTTGGTGTATACTTTTTCAGAGATGTTAAAATCGTCGGTCACATAGTGCGTGAATCTGATCCACAATACCGTGCACACAGTCAGCTGTTCAGCATGTTGCCCTGTTGCTAAGTATGAAGCCAGAAAATAAGTAGGCAGGTCACTTCCTGTCTCATTAACACAGTGGGAGGGGGGAGGTCTGAAAAATAAGGTTGTAGAAACAGCCATGAAAGCTTGTTGGAAGCTAAACAATACCCAAGATCCAGCCATGATTCCCTTCTTTTACCTTATTCTTTTTGTCTCTTTCAAGGGCTTATTTTCAGTTGTTCCTAACTGCTGGTGGTTTCTGCCTCTCCTAACCTTTAAGAATCCCAAAGCAGAGAAACCATTTTCTCATTTACTCAAGCTACAGGAGCTTTTTTTTCCCTCCCTTTCTGGAAAAGTAGGAATTATCTCAGAGTGACCACCTTTTGCATTATTGTAAAAACTTACCTTCTGTGAAAGTGGGTGTGCTGAGGGTTCAGACGGGGCAGAAGATAACTTTGGAGCACTCCCAGCACTCAACCAATGCTATTTTGCTTTTATCATGCCGCAAAGAGATTATCAGCCTTGAAGGCACTACTTCTCTTGGGAGCGATGTCCCAGGAGACATTCTTCAAGGATTTTCATAAAGACACCATCCTTCAGCCCCACTGAAGTGTGACTAAATGTGGTTATGCTAGGGTGTTGTGGGTTTTTTTTTGTTTTCTTTGCCTCTCTCTAATGCATTAATTTTTAAAGCTGCTATAGCAAAAGCTTTAAACAGAAGGTGAAATATGTGGAAGGAAAGGTAGTCAAAATGTTTGATAAAAGAAAGAGAAAGATAAAATGTTCATGAAGAATGAAAAACATCTCTGTTTTGTTCAGAATGTGCACTGAAATCTTCGTTTCTAAAGGTTTATCTGTAGCCATTTTTGTTTTGTTGGGTTGGGGGCAGAAGTCTGTATGTGTTGCTTTGATTTTTTTTTTAATTAAAAAAAGAAAGAATAGGGTTCTGCTCATCCCTTATATTCACATCATGATTTCTCAATGAAAAGAACAGTGTTGGAAAACAAAGGCTTTTCAGTAGCACACCCCGTCCACACTGCAAACCTTACATAACCAGCTATGACATAGGTTAGCAATTATACCATGAGAAACAAGACAGGAGGCATACGGTTGCTTGCCTGGGGATGTATCAAGAAAACACAGAATGCAAAGGTCTTGCAAGAAAGCCACTTGCAAAATTCAGATTCAAGCATGGAAGGAAGGCCTGGGTTAGAAGACGGAGGTAGCCTAAAACGCAGTAGCAGGTCTCACTCAAATAATCCCTTCAAATCTATGGATAACCTCCTTACTCCGAAGTGATGCTTGCTGGTCTGACAGACCTGGTTGATACAGTTTGAGCAAGGTTCCTCCCATCTGTGTGTTTCCAAATGAACCTTCTGAAATGACATATAGTAATTCCTCAATAATATTTCCATTTGAAATGTTAATGGAAAGGAAGCTTTGGTTGGACAAAACCCAATTCTTGTTCTTTGAGGGCACCACACATAGTGAGCTTCATGCCAGACGTTGACTCTGGCTAGGGAGCAGAGGGCAGAGCTCACCCTGA
Source organism: Aptenodytes forsteri (assembly GCF_000699145.1). Classification (NCBI taxonomy): domain Eukaryota; kingdom Metazoa; phylum Chordata; class Aves; order Sphenisciformes; family Spheniscidae; genus Aptenodytes; species Aptenodytes forsteri. The sequence continues at coordinate 1,363,803 of NW_008794082.1, forward strand.
CAGCCAGTGCTCATGCCTCCTTGTGGGCTGGGAACAGTGGCGGGCCAGGCTGCCTGCGAGGACGGTGCTCACTGCCCTGCCTCTCACCTGCTGACATGTCAGAGCCTGCATGCCGATGTTGGGCTGGTGCTGGGGTGAGTGTCCAGGGTGTGGAGACACGTCACGGGCACATGTCCCTTGGGTCCCTCGTGGGGTCATGCAGATGTGTGCTCTGGAGCACGTGCGCTTGATGTGAGCTGTATGGGTCCCGGTTACTGGCAGAGCCTGGCACATCCCCCTGGCTGCAGCCTGGCACCACAACCCCGCTGCAGGCTCCCATCCGTCAAGTGCCAAACTGTGGATCTATGGTTGCCTTGTGGCACCCCCCAGAAAAGCAAAGAGTTGGTGTGGGTGAGGGGCTGGCGGCCACTGAGGGACTACAAGGGCAAGAGAGGTCTTTATATCAGAGCACGAAACATGACAGTCATCATGAGGTGTCACTCCATTGACGACAAAAGGAAGGGCGGACTTTTAATTTATTAACAAACTTTTGTTGATAGCTGAAAGAATTTAGTGCTTGGACTTGGAAGCTGTGGTGCATACGGCTCCATGAAATTAAATGCCAGTAAAGGCACCCAAAAATCTCTACAGGCCTGGCTAGCAGAGTACTGTGAACAGTTCTGCAAATTTCCCCATAAAGACCTGGAGGGTGTCTCACAAACCACCCTGAAGATAAAAGAGTAGCTGTCTTCCTTGTACGTGCCTTGGAGGCTTGGCTGCAACTGCCCATCAAGGTGCCGGTTACTACTTTTTGTGTGCACAAGATAGGGACCTTTACACTGACAACAGCACCCTAGGGACTCAAAGACAAACTGTTCTGCCCAGCCCCAGGGTCCTTCCCCCACCTCTGCCCAGCCTGGCCATCCCCTCACTCCGGGGCAATGTCGGCAGCAGGATTCACTGCCTTCCTTGCCCACGCGTCGTCTGTGGGCCCTTCACTTCCCCAGGCACGTTACATCACCACAAGCCTTACAGCATGTGGCTAGGTAAAAATAGCATGCCAGGAGGTGAACACAGCGAAGCCTCAGCCTTCCTGGGCTGCAGTCTCTTTTGATTATTCATTTTCCTCCCCTGTATTGTTATAATGACAGCCTGTCACATGCCTTTTTGTTTGGTTTTGGTAGAGAGAGGTTTCAGCAAAGGTTTTTCACTGGAGTTTCAAGTGAGAAAAATGCCATTATTTCTCAATACTGTATTTTTATTCACAACAAGCAGAATGATGCTGTAACAACATCAAATCAAACTTTGATTAAAACAGTGATAAAATGGTACAGATGATACTTTTATTTTTTTAAAACATGGGACCATTTTTAAGAAAGGAAAATAGAAATAGCACAAAAAATTCCTAAGAAATGATGCTCCCCTCCTTTGAACAGACTTTAGTTGCACCTGGGAGTGTAAAACTCATTTCGGACAAGTGCTATCCTTCAACAGATGGCCCTTTGAGGGGTTGGTAGAGCACCTAGCATAATGAGATGTCACTCTCCAGTTGGGAACTTTAGATGCCTGTGGAAAGTACATAATGTAGCTGATGTAACTGCTAATAAAACCAGTAATACTAATTTTGGCGATATTCAGGCACCAGCCAGTTTGCCACGTGGTGTCCTACATGGTATAGCAAATCACGTAGTCTTACAACCTTTATCCCCAGTAATTAGTTCCCATGTTTATGTCAGTGGGACCTGTCCAAGGGGTCTGAAAGTCTCTTTCCTCTCAGCAAGGGAAAGATTTACGGCTGTCTGTGTAAATCAGTGGTGTTTGGATGAATAAAACCCCACGTGTTTAATTCACCTGTTTGCTGTATGAGACATTGTTAAGCTCTGTAAATTAACAGGAGTAAGTTCTTTCCACCTGAATTAATTCTCAGTTACACTAATAGGTTAAATAATTTAACAAGGTCCTAAGTCTGCATGACAGCTTTAATTTAGTGCGTAACTTTCATTGTGTGCTGAAGTAGTTTCGAGGTCAGTTGTATTAAACAAATGCTAGCCTAAAGATGGAGTTAAGCTGTGCAAATAGTTCCCTGAGCCGGGAAGCACGTAACCAGCAGATAACTCGGTTACACTTAAACTTTTTATAGATTTAATTTCTTTCATCTTCTGGGTCTTTGGAGTGGGATTTGGAAATGAAACTCCTTACTGTAGCAATCCCAATGATATATGTGCAGCCCTCATTAGAAAAAAATATTTTCTGAGCTGGGATCTGAGATTGAGCTTGCCTAAATCAAGGTTTAGACATTTTTTTATCGCCTGCTAATACATGTGCAGGCATACTGTTCTTTAGATTTTTTCCCCTTTCTTCAGAATGCATTGTTTTAAGGGACAATTGAAACAAGTTTCTTGTCTTTGGTTTTTCTCTTTCCCTTCAGCTCTATATTGTCATACCTTGCCAGCTAATCTCACTTTCCTTGTGAGCAGCATACCCTACCATTTAAGTAAAATTAGTTTTCAGAAAAAATATGTCCTATTTGATGTTATGACATTTTGTGAAACAACATAATGCAATGTGACTGATGCAGGTGGATATGTCCTATAAAGCTGAGAGATTTAGGTATGTAGTTTTCCCCAAAAAATCACTTCATAAAGCAGTTTTGTTTAAATTATCACTTTGAAATCCTATTTAAACTCCTTGGAATAGATAGCAAATTTATTTAAACTTTTATATAAAAGGCTTTTTACCTGAATGCTTAGAGATGTTTCTATGTGCAAGGCTTTTTTCAGCTCAGTACGTAGGGGAAAAAAGTATACAATATATAATAAAGCATCTAGCTAATGTTTCCTTCTTTACTCCCCTCCCTGAAGGAAGAGAAATGTTTTAGTGGGATCAATAGTTATAAATCATTAAAAATTATTTGAGGTTTTATTTCATCTACTTTTATTATAATGTCCATGCCATCTGCTGTACATATTGAGCTTATTACTCTAATTCATTTTACAAGCTCCAACCTCAGAGTGAGAGATGTCAGAGGGCAATTGATTAAGGGATATTTGTTCTGTTACGCCTTTTTCTTTAATTTCTCTCCGTAAGGATTTCAGGTTAAGCAAGTGAGCTGACATAATAATGGGGCCTCAGGTCTGGAGATAAATGAGACGTGTGACTTTGTGCATTCATAAATACCAGAACATCTTTTAACCTGGTGGTGATGGGACGGGCAGTCGGTGTCAGCTGTGTGTTAGTACAAAGCTAAAGGCATGAGGTTGTTTCTCTTCTTAAAAGCTGAAAGAAAATGGATGCTTGACATATAAATGATAGCTCAATCTAGGAATCTACCTCCCATATACCACTTTTTATCTATAGTTAAAAGAATTTTGTATGATGGGAGTAGGACAAAGAGGAAAGGTAGAAAAAAGAAAAACTCAAAAGGTCCTCTAACATAGCATGTGATATCACCTATATATTGAGCGAATATTGGCGCTGTATCGAGTACGTGTACCTCTACCACAGAGTAAGAGCTGTTTGCTTCTAAACTTTTCAGCCCTAAAGCATATAGCCGCAAATTCTCGCCTTCCACATTTGTGCTAAGCAAACATTAAGATACAAGGGTTATAGCTGCTTGAAAAAAAAAAATCCGTCACTTTGTCTCCATCAGTTCAAGAGAGTGTCAAGAAGAAGTGAACAAGACGTCATAAATATTAGAAACTTGCTTCGTAACCTTAGAACAATAGCCTGAATATTTAATAACTAGTGCAAACTTTACAACTGCAACTTGAGCTTCATCACATTTTGACCTATTTATAATTAACTTGTCTATCATGTCTGAAGTCCTGACACTATACGTACAACTGAGTAACATTTACACACATGAGCAGTTCCACTGAATTCAGTGGAAAACCATGAGAAACCTTATTTAGCGAATACTGGTGCTGGATCCTAAATGTAGACAGCCACGCATGAATATGTCAGTCTGAGATCGTCTCTAAAGGTCAGGACAGCATTTTGGCACAAGCTTCCTCATTGGGGCTCCAGGACTGTCCAGCCAGAACTCTTTCCTGGCATGATGCCTACTGTTCATGAAATAAAACCACCTGGGCTAGAAAAGAGGCCTCACCAAGCTGGACAACACAATACAGCTGAGATCAATCACTCTGAACTGTGGCCCTGCATTTTCTACACATATTTTTGAAGGCTTGGATCTCTGCAACATGCTATTAATTGCACTCATGTACAACTTCAGTCTGGCTTGTGGTCCCTCTTAAGTTTCTGCTATTGCAGGCTTCAAATGCAAGCCTAGTTGCCGCCAATTTGCACTCTCCCTGTGTGTCCTCTCACGTCGTTTCCGTTGTGCCAGCAAAGTGCCCAGATTGCCATTTTTCTTTTGAAGACAGAATGAACAACTTCTTTATTTGGGTAAAAAAGTCCTTGGACAATCTTAGTTTTATGTAGGGTTTTATATTAGCCAATGACTACTTCAAACACCAGTTCTGCTGATTCTCAAGCACATACTTTACACTGAAGCCGAATGGCACACCACAGAAGTCTGTGTTAAACTTATTATCAGTGATGCCTCTCAGATACTTACAGAATTTGCTGGCTGAGAGCTTTACTGCTATAATACCTCCAAATACCTTGAAACTGCAATGAGAATATTCTGCTTCTGTTCATGAAAAAATGTCAGACACTGCACGACATGACACCCCCCAATCTGGTTGCATCATTTTGTGCATCTAGTTTCCTCAGCACACAGGCTTCTGTTTTCCCTGTTATTAGGCACTTTACAGCTCCAGTGCTAATTGCACAAATCGATTCATTTACAGCCAGCACAACAGAAAACAGGGCAACAATGGAGACAAAAAGATTGCAGTAAGGCATTGCAACTGGTGTACTGATGGATGCTGAATAAAAGTGCCAGCTGTGTCTTGTCAAAAGAGGCAACTGAAAAAGAAAATCCCAACAAGAACTTTGTGAATTCAGCGGCATTTTGGTGTCTGTAGGGAAGGAAACAGCAGAAAGGATTACGAGAGCTTCCCTACCCACTAGGTCATGCCACCACCCTGTGTTGAGGTGTGGGGTGCCATTCCACTGTTATTGCTACTGCAGTTTGTACAATACGGGATTTACTGCCGCATTAAGAACAGAAAACTTCTTTCTCTTCGACAGAGCTTCAGTTAGCCGTGCTGTACCCATGTGTCTCCAGTGGGTTTTCTCTGCGGCTTACTGAACTCACAGCACTGAATAGGCAGTGCTAAGAGCACGGCAACTGAGTAAGGAGCCCGACTGCTGGGTAACTCTTTTGCTGGAGAGTAAATAAACTCCTTTATAGAATGCAGTCTCAGGAGAGTTCTTCTCCAATTGGCACAGACCGTGAAACATATCCTTTCCCTGCAACACAGGGAGAAAAAGTAATACCCTTCTGCTCTAATCTTCCCTGCAGCAATCGAATATATTCTCACTGGCATAGCCAAAGCCACTGGCTACCAGCTGGAGCTGTGTTAAAGGCTCGCAGGACCTGTGCAGAGATGATGAATGCAGGGCACATGGGAGACAAGCCATTTACATTCTGGCAGTCTCCACAAAGGAGGTCCCAAAAAGAGTTTAAAGCCATCTTCCTCCGGTGGGAAATAGAGACTTGTGCAGCTTTGTCTCCATAATGTTTCCTGCCACTTGTCCAGCTATCCCCTGCAGAGCCCTTGCCTCTTGTGTAGCTTCCTGGACAGACCTACAGTGCTCACCTTGACTGACACAGCTAAATCTTTCTCAGGACCTAAAACCCTGATCTAAAGCTTCATCCCACAGGTCAACTCCCAGAGCTAAAGGGGATTGTGTAGGGCAGAGGCAAATATTCAGAAGTCCCAGCCCAGGAGTTTCAGTAATTTAATAAGGACAAATAAAGCATAGAAAAAATGATTATCAGGAGCATCTTGGCGGATTAGCACCTCACATATTGAAAGCATTACAGAGTCTAAATATTGCAGCATGAACATCTTGCTTGTCTATGAGCATGGGTGATACTGCAAACCACGTAGGAGTTACATTTTAGATGACTGAGATGCACAGTTAGCTTAAAGAGCCATGGTCATTATTTTTAGACACGGCTGATTAATTTGCTTTACCAGGACTCAAATGTAACATAATGTATATAATGCAATTAGAAGGCTGTGTCTCTATTAATACTGTAGGCAAAATGCAGAGATAAGCTTCTGAGAAGCAGTAGGAGTCTAATAATTATTTATACCTTCATCCTGACTCTGAGAGCTTGTGGACTTCATCCTGGAAGTTTGAGCATTTGAGAGGCATGTGCACTAATCTGTGTGTAATTGATTTTCCCTCAAATTCCACACCTGAATGTGTCTTGCTCGGTTTACATGACAGCCTAAGAGTCTAACAGGACATGACTATATGCTGAGGAGGTCAAAAAAGTGGACAAACATACAGAAATTGGGTGCCACAGCTGGAAAGCAAATGAAAAGTAGACTTTCTTCTATATGAGTTTATCCTCTCCCAGAGGAGTGGCATGCCAGGCACCCAACAAGTGTGACGCAAAGGAAGTCGTTCCTGCTCCATGTTCATCCAAATGACGATAACTGTACCGTACGTAGCTCAGAGAGGTCATTCTTTCACCTTCAGCACCCCTCTGCCAAGACCACAAGGTTAATTTCTCATCTTGGCTATTCTGTCTAGCAACACACAGAACAAATATTTATTTACCTTTCTGCAGACTAATATCTACATGTTGTCAGTTCCACATTAGGGTTAAAATTCTGGCCCATTTCTAGTCCTGTACATTGTATAGAAATAATCATGTTAAAAAAACCCAACGAAACAACAACCAAAAAAACAGTCCTCAAGAAACTAAATCCCCAACCCAACCCTGGCAAATAGCCTAGGAACCAATGTAGTGATGCACACTTCATACAGAGCCTGTTCATAGTTCTCTTTAGTAAATTGCACAAGTCTTGTTTTCTTCCTTAGAGAGTTCAATGGTCCTTGATTGTTTCTCATTCACCAAAGGGCAAGCAAGAAGCAACCATATTCAGGTGGACAAAGCATGTCAGCTTGCCTATGGATAAGTTAAATAGGAACTGAGAGTATAAGGATGGAAAAGGTCAGATCTGGAAAACACCCTACAGACAGATGAAGTAAATCAGCTAAAGAGCCTTAACTATTGTCTAATTGCAGTAGCTATTTATAGAATTGAATACAGTTGAGGTTTTCTTTGCTAGCCATGCTTAGCAAATTGCAACTAATGGGTCTCTAAAACTTAAACTTTATTTTATTTTTTGGAACAGTGTTGGAGAACTGATTAGTGTGTGCTTACACAGAAATGCATAAAATAATCTAATTATAGTAATACATGTGCTGTGACTGAGGGGTTATTTCTGTCAAGACTAGTTCTTTATGTTGTGTGTTTCATTGTAACTGATTATTTAATCAACAAACAAGAAATAATACAAACAAGCAGCAATGGAGCAGACATTCATTCAGCTACTAAGAAACTTATAAAGGGGTATGTGAATACCCTTATTCCAGAGGGATTTCCCAAAGGAGAAATAGGGTACCTCAGTCTCCATGACCCATTCAGTCCTCAACTCCCCTCTGTATTCAAACCCAGAAATATCTGGCATCATGATAAAGTTTTCAATAATTGACACAGATGTGTTTGCATCCTGCACCATTGCAGCTAATGGAGGGCTCCAGGGAGCCAAGGTTTTACTTGTTGTGTATTCATTTATTATTCATTTAAAGAACATGGCCATTTGCCAATAGGAACTGAAATGAAATCACCACCTTCACGCAGGCAATCCAACAACCCTCCAGTCGCAATGACATTCAGTTACTAATGGGTTAGTTCAGTTTTAATCCGCTGCCTAGAGATGAATAACATTAATTATTGTAATTGGTAGTGACAGTAATGGGTGCAACATTTCCAGGGCTAATTTACTCTACTTTTGTGAGGTATCATTCTAATGTGGCTATTCTGCTTCAGTACCCAAGATAACTAAAGCTAGCTCAAATGTGTTTCTACTGTACAACATTGTGTAGCGCCTGCATGTCCTAAGACTTGCAATGTATTAAATGATATAGAGTTGCTGCACTTAGGCAATTGACTGGATGCAAATATACCGAAGCATCATGAAAGAATTTATGTGAACCTATCACTCATTGGCATGAAATGTTTTGTTCAGTTTGGCAGCTGAGTTGGGGAGAAAATATTGGTTTGATTAAATAATAATAAAGAACCCGCTTACAACAGGTGAAAATAGGAACCAAAGTAGGTAATTTTTTTATTATTATTTTGTACTTTACAGATTCAGAGCAACAATTTGACCCAAGGTTTCTTACCTCTCAAGTCAGTCTCTCAGCTGTTAAGTTATTAGTGCACACTGAAGCAGGCCTCCCTCAGGCTCATCTGCTCAAACTGGTGCACTTTGAATAGCATACTTAAATGTTTGGTAAGGGAACACAAATGATTTTGTAGCTGCTAGTCAGGATGCTAAAATATAAGGGACCTAATTTTTTATCCAAAATGGAATAACACCAACAGGAAGGACTGAGAACAGCTCTCCATCCCCAGCCTTTTGAACAGATGATAAACCTAACTGTTAGGACACATTACCAGGAAAAGAGGTGCTGGGGGGTTAAGATACCCTCAGGCAGAGAGGGTCTGAATCTATATCTGCATCCTACCAGGTAAATATCCTAAACAGAGGGCTACTGAATAAAATTGGGACTTGATGAATTTAAGAAAGTGCTGAAATCTGAACTGGCAGGAGTTTTTTGGTAAGTATCACTGGTAGATGAAAACTTAATAAAGCACAGATGAAACCAAATTTGTCTCTGCTTGAAAGAGTTCAGGAAAGATTAACACATTAAAAAAAAATCCTAACTATATGTATGTATGCGTATATATACATGTAGGCAATTAGAAACTTATAGGCACCAACGGCAAAGACTACCAAAAAAGCAAAAGGAGGTAAAAAAATTCCAGCTATTTTGCCCTAGTAGGATATGCCATCTCAAATATTAGAAGGAGCTCCCATTCACAAAAATTGAATTTAAGTCTGTTCTCATGAGTTACATTAAATTAGATTATGTTTTTATACACTGACTGGAAAGAAAAAAAAAAAAAAAGGTCATGAAACAAACAATCAAAAATAATCCAAAAATATTTTTACAGTCAGTCTGAGTGCTTCCAAATAGGCTTTTATGAAAATAAATCAGTGTCAGATTTACATTTCATTCTTCTTTATCAGTTTTTCAAACTTCTGACTTTTTTACAGCCTTTTTACTTCAATTTAGTAAAATTGATACCATTTAAAATGGCATCCTATTTAAAATTATATGTATTCATATACAGGGCAAGTTGAATTTCTGACTTGTGCAGATTATATGAAAGACAGCAAAGTTCCTACCAGAGCCAAGCGTGCCTAACACCTGAAGGCTACTGACATCCACAATGAAAGAAAACATACGCTACCTAGAGAAGCACACGGGATAGGACTCTGAGTAGACAGAGTGTTAAACCTAGGGGCAGATCCATCCACCTATTTGTTGACTCAGAAGGGACAGACAGAGGATGGGAAGTGACCATTTGGGCTACCAAGTCCAACTCCCGGATGGCCCATGCCCCCGCACTGTGTCAATACGCTGTCTTGGAAGAAGTTAAGTTCCTGCTAGTCATAGTATCATAGAATAGTTTGGGTTGGAAGGGACCTCTAAACGTCATCTAGTCCAACCCCCCTGCTGTGGGCAGGGACATCTTCAACTAGATCAGCTTGCTCAGAGCCCCGTCCAGCCTGACCTGGAATGTTTCCAGAGATGGGTCATCCACCACCTCTCTGGGCAACCTCTTCCAGTGTTTCACCACTCTCAGCACAAAAAATTTCTTCCTTATATCTAGTCTAAATCTATCCCCCTTTAGTTTAAAGCCATCCCCCCCTTGTCCTGTTGCAACAGGCCCTGCTAAAAAGTTTGCCACCATCTTTTTTATAAGCCCCCTTTAAGTACTGATAGGCTGCAATAAGGTCTCCCCGAAGCCTTCTCTTCTCTAGGCTGAATGCCCCCAACTCTCTCAGCTTTTCTTCATAGGAGAGGTGTTCCATCCCCCTGATCATTTTCGTGGGCCTCTTCTGGACCTGCTCCAACAGGTCCATGTCCCCTCAGGCTGCTCCAGAGCCTCCCTCTTCTGATGTTCAGAAACCTTCCTCTAGTTCACAGCTGAAATTTATTCATTGCCTGTTTAGACTCATTTGTTCCTGTGCCAACATTGTTCTTTGGCTTAAATTGCTCTCCTCCCTCCCTGGTGTTTATCCTCCTGGTGTATTTATAGATAGCAATCAGATCCCATCTCAGCTTTCATTTTGCTAGGCTAAACAAGCCAAGCTTTTCCCAGTCTCCTCTCCTAAGACAGGCACTCTATTCCCCCACATTATCCTTGTAGTCCTCCTCCACATCTGTTCCTGCATCAGTTGTTGGCTTACAGTAAGAAGCTGAGACACCCACTTGAGGACTGAGGTCTCCTCTCTTTTAGGTGCCACGCTGACAGGTGGTGAGGATGAAGGTCCCTGTCCCAAGGAGTAGAGGGGTTCCCTCCTGGCTGGGACAAGGGTGCAATCCAGAGTGAAGTCAGCAGGGCTGAGCAGAGGCCATGTACCTGTGCCCCATAGGTTCAGATGCTGTTATCACTGGGGCTTCAGTGGCCTCAGCCTTGCTGACCGTTGACATGCTCATGTGTATGCATGGGTTAGTCTGTGACTGCACTTAATGGGACATTCATTATGGGATGCACCTGGGAGATCCATCACAGGATAAAATGACCTGCACTACTTCAGGCCCACGGCAATGAGCTGTATGCTTTTTGGGAATAACTAAATTAAAAGTATGCATTAATAGGGCTACTGTTCATATTTTCTGACAATGTATTTCCTCCGTACTATCTATAAATCTTACAGGAAGAATTATTGGTCAGATTCTCAGCTGGCATACACTGATGAAGCTTCATTAGCTACGATGAAACCTATCACTGCACCAGCCAATCAGTTGACTATTTATTAATAAAGTTGTAGAACATGCCTTTGAAGGGTTTTTTTCTTCCCTCTACATAATCCATCCAACCATATTTCTTCCTTCACTTCCCTATGGACAAAATATACTCTTCAGATTGTTGCCAAAACCTGCATGATTCACTATATTGAAATAAATCTACCTTTCTGGAATTTATAGGCAGGGGTGCTATGCTGAGTCTGATTAATCTAAGATTTGAAGGGCTTCAGCCCAGCTATAAGTTTCAGTAAAGAGCTGTAATTACAGGTTAAGTATAGCAATTCCAGATTGCTGAACATAGCTGTATTGATCTCTTTAAACCATTAAATATGGAAGTTCAAATTCATGCTCAAAGGCAACCTTTTTGAAATCCCAGTAATTTAGGAGGATTAAGTTTCCGAACATGGTGCAGATGGGAGAACACTTGTCTAAGTAATGGCTTCTCTGTGCCAGAGAAACTCAAGAGCAGGATGCATAACTAGGACTTTCATTTTATTTTAAGAAGAGTAATGCTTTGTTGGACTACCTCCACTTTTTTTCAGTCAGATTATGGTAAAGGCAGACAGTTTTGGGGGGAAGATAGGGTAACAAACCTCACATCACAGCCATAAACCCAGTGATTTTCCTGGTTGCCACTCTGCTCAGCAGTATGATCGCTCTGTCAAAACAGCAAGGACTGCTCCTTCAATAATCTCCCTTTCCATGCTGCTCCAAGTAGAGGCAGCCTCTCCCTCCTACCGTGGGAGCTAAGTAACAGATAATATAGGGACTATGATGTACTGCTAATCAGCTGGGAGTCCAATCATCATGGAGTGTGTAATACAAAAACATGTTAGTGGTCAGACCTAGAAGTCTCACCTCCTCAAGCTAAATTAGAGCACCCTCAGGATGTTCTTATCTGCTTTGGCTACTCCCTTTCCCACTGAGGCCTCCTGTCCCATCTCATGCTGGCAGGACCACTGCCCACACCAGCTCTACACTCCTTCCAGTGCTGAGGGCGAGGAGGAGGATGATGCAATTCTGAGCCTTCTGCCTTAGGGTATAAGGGGAGGTATGTTGGGGAAGGTGGGGTTGTTGCCTGTGCCCATCTGAGCAAAAATGTGACAAAAACCCCAGAGAAGTGGTTCCAAGGAGATGTTTTTTGCCTTTTTGTTTTTCCTTTCTTTTTAATTCAGTGACAGTTTTGATATTTGTTTAAATGCATTCTCTAAGATCAGGGTTGTTGTCTCTTTGTGGCTGTAATTGCATTAAAAGTGCCATGCAGCCTTTCCTATAAGCTAGAATATGGGTATTATGTGTCATCTGTGCAAAACACTTATGAGATCTGGTCCATAATTACAGCTTTCTAACATCACACAAGAACATTTCTTAGACCTACTAATTGTGCTGCCCTTTATAGTCCATCTTATTTATTAAATATCTGCTAATGTTTTGGCAAAATGAGAATTCACTTGCAATGCAATGTGTCTGGTATATTAAATTCTGTTTAAGTCAGTCCTAACTACAAGTCTGAGATACATGTATTATATCTCCTTAATTGTATCTTAACATTTTTTGCCTCTGTGTGTTATTTGTACTGTTTGCTGGAGGGCAGGAGAGTGTTCTAATGGTTTCTTTACAGCAAAATCAAATTAGATTCCCTTAATTCTTTTGCCACACTTGAACCATTTCAGGTAGACAAATGCTTGGGAACATTGCAAAATAATAACTTAATACAGACCGTTACCTTTTTCATATGTCACAATCCAATTACACAGTAAATTTTATCCTTTGCGGCCACATCAGAGAAACTGATGTATGAAGTGAGTTAGTAAAAGAAAAAAAAACCACAACCAAAAAACCCCACAAAAAACATAAAGACTTTTTAATTAGACATTCTTAATTGTGAAGAATTTCCTTTTCAAGGAGAAAAAAAAAAAGGATCTTTGAACAAGATCCCTCTGCTTCTACTCTTCATAATTCAAATTAAAATAAAAAAGATGTTAGTATGCTGGTAACCTTTGGGAAATTAAAAGAGTAGCTCTTGCAAAGGGATTGCAGAGAAGCACTGCAGAGTCCTTCTCTCTTTCCGTTCCCTGTGTTTACTAAAAAATTAGAAGTTCTCCACAAAAGAAATCCAAAAGCTGACACAAATAGAGAGGAGAGAGTCTGTTTCACTGCTGTCCAATGCAATTTCAAATTGACTTATCCTTTCTTTATCTCATTTGCTGACTGATAAAATCTTGACAGTATTAAAAAATAACCTGAGTCCTATTGCATGACTTGTTTTCTTTCTGCATGTTTTACGTATATTGATTGGAGAAATGAAAAAATGCTAATATCCATATGTTGTCACATCAAGAAAACGTGGACCACTTATTTTCCCAAATTACATTATGTCTGGATGATTCTGCAAGGATCTGGGAGCTGAGCTTGCATTCAGTTTTGAGATGAAATGAACCAACCCAACAAGGAAGGAAAATTAAATTACTTCTACCCATATTTTATCCCTTTGACATTTACTTTTAGTGCCCCTCCTTCCATCATCTCCTTCAGTCTGACAGTTACAGTATCGCCACTGAAATGCTGCCTAGCAAGAAAAATACCCCCTTCATTTGTCTCTGATCCAGACCCAGATGAAGTCAAAGAGAGTCCTTCCACTGATTTAGGGAGGTTTGGTCAGGTCCTTTACCATTTATGGATGAGAATGGAAACCCTACTGCAGTGTTTTGAGGGGTTTATGCTCCTGCTTAATTATTTTAAAGTCTAACTTGGAGTATAAGAACAGCCTCTTAAGCTTCAGACAGAAAGCCCACTCGCTTAAGGGAACACGCACAACCAAATGTTATGCTGGACCAGGGCCTTCAAGCTTTATCTAAAACCCAAGCTCAAGAAAACTGCTGGGGAGATGTGCACCACTGTGACTGACTGCCAAAAAGCAAAAGGAACAAGCCAAGGAAACACAATGAGAATGAGAATAACAATAAGAACAAAAAGCCACTCTTGGATTCCCACCACCATCCCAATTAAAAAATAAATAATAGAAAAATTAAGCTAGCAGACCCTGAGACTGTCTGAAAACTAAAGCCTTCTTAGGCATGATACTGTTCAAGGTATTTTCCATTCCCAAAAAATAAACAGACCTAATTCCTCTATTAACACCTATGCCTTTACATTTGTGCAAGGATCTGAACAAACCAGTTCCTGCTACCAGTTCCTACTTTAGTACACAAAAAGTGTAGGAGCAGCAATCCAGCTCTAGAAGTTGCTATTTTGACTCAATGGAGAGTAGGTAGCACATCAATAGTAACACTGGAGGTCTCCTCTATTTTCTGCTGCAGAGGTTTGATCGTATGGTCACTAAGTCAATGATTAAGTATCAGTGATTTCAAAACTGCAGGGTCAGAGCCATGTAGAGCCATTTCTATATCTAAGAATTAAATCAGACATCTAAACATCTTTAAAATATTGTTCTGCAAATGCCTACAGTCCATTCTATTAAGAACATCTCCTGGAGGACAATAAATAAATTCTGGCTCAACTGAACTGGCCGCCATACTTCCATCAATGAGGATTTCACCTTAGGTCATTGATCACCACCTTCATTGCTGAAAGCGCCAGCTTGGTGTTTCTCAGAGATTTCTCTTGCCGTTCAGGTTTCTGAAGCCTCCCACTCCTGTTTTGTTTTGCTTTCAAACAGTATATCCCTCTGAGGCAAAAAAGGTCTTCTATTTACGTGTTTGGCTGGATGTCTTATATTGCACCCAGCAAAGACTGAGTGCGTGGGGACATCTCCAGGGGCAGATACTAGCTCCATGCTCAGGCAACAGTCACTGTCAGTTCCCTGTAGCTTCTACTATGTTTTTTTAAATGTCTTGATCATGAGGTATCCCACTGCTTTATGGAGTAATGCTCCTAGGCACTGATCTGGTGAATTATACTGCCTCTGTAGAAATCTAAGGGAGTGTTTCCAAATAATTGGGAGCAAAGATTTAAAAAGAACCCAACCACATATATGCATATATATACACATGCACACACATACTATCAGATGATCAGCAGTAGACAGGAAGGCATGGAAATATTTAAGTGTAAGCTCTTTGGAATCAATTGGACATTTTATAAGAATACTAAACTATCACTCTAAAAAACCTGAAATTGTGTTTTGCTTTGTAAATCTGTCCCCTTCATTATAGACTGTCAGAATTAGGAAGAACCTGAATTTAATATTGAGTCAGTTGCAAGTCCAAAAATGTGGAATAGCAAGAAGGATGTGTGGGCATTTCATATGCTTTGTGAAGTGCTCCAGCACACAGGTATGCTCAGAAACGATATTTATTTCTAGCAGCCAGCTGATTTACTGCTGCTTTGATTCTCCCTGCTGAAAAGTTTGTCAAATTCTCCCTTTCGACTCATCTCTGATGCACAAAGTGCCCAGGGGATAGCTTATGGCTTAAATGCAACCCCACCAAACAACTTACAACTGCTGTTATGATTAAATGCACAGCTTCAGCTTTAAATATGAATCTCCCCAACTTCAGAAGGCATTTAAAATGTGCTTCGGTGTAAGCAACTTAGGGACATCCTCACTCCTGCTCTAGGACAGCAAAAAAAAATCCTCACAATTTTTGCACTAGCTGATAGAAAAGTTCCTGGGCCAAGCCTTGTGGAAGACTATCCTTACCTTCTCCAGGGAACATCCTATCAAGCCAGTATATGAGAGGCAAGAAAGAAGACAGAAACCGAGGGCTGCATTAAAGGTTTCTGCTGCTCTCGAGAGTGGGATGCAGAAGAAATTGCATAAGTGGCTATGGTAGTGTTGTGCCTCACTCTATTAGCTTCCTCTGGGCTGTAAAAAAGCAGGTGTGATTTTTCTTTTGTTAGAAGAGATATCCTCCACACTACCAGTTAAGCATATCCTGCCTTGCTGTTCGTTGGCCTCTGAGTTCAAGAAGGCGGCAGCTTAGGATACTTGCTGGTGGCTTGGGTGGCAGCTTTCGCAACCCTGCCTGTGTCCCGACTGCCCAGAGGAAAGGCTAGGCATCTGTTGGGATTCAATTTCCTTTCCTCAGTGCTGCAGAGCTCTGCCCAGGACTGTTCCTGTAAATACATGCCTGCAGGCAGACAACAGGAATGGGAAGAGCTACTGAGACATTAGTGAAATTCTACCCTGTGCCCGTACGGATTTGTCTGTGATCCATGGGAGCTGTTGCCTGTTAACCTTGCGCCCAACTGGCTTTCCAAATCATGGCTTAAGCAGGTCCCTGTGTATGATACAAGCTCTTAATCAAACAATTTGTCTCAGCTGTTTGAACAAAGAGAGTCACTTTGAAGGTTGTCTCATTCTCCTCCTAGAGCAAACCTCAGCCGGTGTTAAATAGGCAAGAGCTGAAGTGAATCCTAGTTAATTGCAGCCTACGCGTCCTTGGCCAGCTTTGGCTGGGCAAAGTCAGCTACCTTCTGCACCTCTGGGAAAGGATCTACACAAGGAAGGGGGGAATCTCTTTTCATGGTGAAAGATCTGACATGTTAGAAAGAGCTTAAAATTCTGCTGCAAAAACTGCCATGCTTGTTTCATGGCTGTAGAGGCAGATTTAACAGAGTAGGGACTACAGCTCTACACTGGAAATGTAACTCAGGCAGCAAAAATGCATTTCGTAATCCTTTTGTTTGAGAATTCTTTCCTTTGCTTCTGCTTGTTTTGGGCAGCATGTGCTGGATACATGATGCACAATACTAAGGTTGCCTTCACAAATATATAGAAACTGGATACATTATCTAAAAGAGCAGTCACAAAACAGAATTATCACAGTACAAGTGAGCTCGCATCTGCTCTAACAGGCAGCTCCTGCAGAAGATGTTTCCCTCCCCCTCCTGAAACAAAATTCATTGTATTGGGTAGTGGGCAGTCCTCACCTTCGTATCAATACAGGTCTCAGAGCAAAACCCAGACTTTGCTTTCTT
Organism: Aptenodytes forsteri; assembly: GCF_000699145.1. Classification (NCBI taxonomy): domain Eukaryota; kingdom Metazoa; phylum Chordata; class Aves; order Sphenisciformes; family Spheniscidae; genus Aptenodytes; species Aptenodytes forsteri. The sequence continues at coordinate 1,380,765 of NW_008794082.1, forward strand.
AGGCTGAAGCTATGTATCGTTGCCTCTGCAAGCAGCTGAGTCTAATTTCACTTTACACCAAGCAGACCAAAAATCCCATTTGAAAGGTGACAGGCCAGTGCATTAAGCAATTGGACCACTGGTGGGGTTAAGGTGGATAAATTATATAAGGCTAGAGTCTGACACTAAAAAACACCAGCTGGATCAAGGACATTTCTATCCATTCTGGCTCATTAGACTTAGGACAACAAGGTCAGCTATGTTAAATTTAATCCCAGGGCTTCCTAGAGGGTATGGTAAATGTGTTGGCTAATTTTTCATACCATATTCCAGATAATATATCACCCACAGCTTGAGAGGTAGCTTGCTTGTGTTTAAAGTATCCACTCTACTTATGGCCAGCTAAGACAAATCTTTATTGTTTTTCAACCAGGATGAGCCAAATTAATCACAAGCATTTACCTCCTTCCTCCCCTATTAAAAACAGAGGGGTTGTAGTTCATGTATGTTAGCACTCAGTTTGGCATCATCTTTTTAATGGAAAAATAAACTGAGCTGTCTATTCTAAATTGAATCAGGCAAAATAAATAAGCAAACAAGATTTTGCTGTAGGTACAGAGACCATGTCCGGAATGGAGAAGGCTAATTAGTTTTAAACTCTTTGGGGAAAACAGTGTCTTTTTGTACTCTGTTTGTAAGGTCCCTAACACAGTGAGGGTCTGTTCTATTACTACAACTTCCATGCACTACAGTAATAATAATAATACTGTGAAAGTTATTTAACATTGAGTCTTCTTGGGTGAACTCCATCTCACCTCAGAAGGTCCACTGGCCCTCACAGAACAGTGCCATGCATGAAGAGAAGAATGGTATGAGCAACTTCTATGCTACTGATACAGCTCTTATGATGCACAGCATTTCATAATAATTAGGTATAAAAGCTAGCGTGATAAAGCAGGAATAGGTAGTACCCTCCTTCCCTTCTGCTGCCAAACTTCATCCTGGAGAAAACAGTGTGATGCCTCACTAGAGTACCATTTTGCTTTGCTACTGCCAGAACATCATACCAGTCCAGGACTTGCATTTGTGAATTTTCCATTTCTAGGAACCATCATTTCTCCATTTCTGGTTGCCTTGCTGGCAATCTTTCTGCTCATTTGAAGGTAGCCTTCATGTGAGATGATAATGTGTTGGTCCTAGTCATCAAAGGAGTGTCTGCCGTGTAAAAGAGGTCCTATCAAGGGAAGCATGCACTGCAGCTGTTGCTGCACGTGCTGCCATGATAACAGGATTGGTGATCTACAGCGAGCCAATCCATTATCCTGAGAAATGCTAGGATGATATTACTTATCATTAGCTTAACTGTAAATTGTTAGCTAGAATCCAAACAGTTATCAGTGAGAGAGAAGCAAACATTGGCCCTGGATAGCTTTACCTCACTGCATAAAATTCTGCTTGGGGGGGGGGGAATAAAAAAAAAAAGTTGATTTAAATGGCTGTGCCTGAATCTTCTTCCTCAAAGGCCAAGGAAAGGGCTGGAGGAACGAGATATTGCAAATGCTGTGGTGCCAGATGGAAAAGAAAAGGGACAACAGGCCATGCTGATTAGGGGTGTCATGGGAAGCAGTTAGTAGGGGCAAAGTGAGGGGTGTGGGCTCCACGTGTGAGATGCTAATCAGCACTGTGAACTGTGTGGCAAATGAAAAATTGAGGACCTTCTGCTGGCAAAGGGAGGTTCTGGCACCTCACTCGGGGAAAAAACAACCCAAAAAATAAGCAAAGGCCCACAAGACAAGTGGGACTTCTGTTTCTGAGCATTACACTGTGGCATCTGAGTTTCATAAATAACCTGGTTCCAGGAAGCCTCCCTCCTGATTTTCGGTGGCTTCCTTAACCCCAAAGGATCTTTTCATCTTCATCATCTTCAATCTCCTCCTCTTCCTTTTACAACAAAAAAAGTAAAACTAAGGGTAAATGAAAGATTACTAATTATCTGCCTTAGGCACATCCAGTCTATCTAAAGGTCCATGTCATGAAGCACTCAACATGGCAAAGGTATTGCTTTGCCAATTCCATGTAACAAACAGCTTGATCTAGGGATGACATTACTCTTCACTCCCCTCCCCACCAGGCTACTGATCCTATAAAACTTACCTAAGGTACTCAAAAATAATGAATGATGAACATGTGTTAAAACAGTCAACTGGTTACACTGAATTTTTTTATTTGAGTTAGAATTTATTTGGGAAATGTTAAGACAGAAGCTTGGTATTATTTCACTGAAGCAACAAGAAAAAAGGACAAAATACATCATAAACCCAAGAGAAAAGGAAAAGTGTCTTAGAATAAGCCTACCTAATACCTATAACTAGTATGTACTCATGAAAGGGTCAGCTCCCTCGGTGCAGTGAAGCAGGTCTAAGCTAGGTTGTAGGTAATGCCTCTAAACTACTTATTCTCTTGGGAAGTGTTGGAAAGACTCTCTAGGGACTTCTGCAATGGCAGAAAATGCCAGATGACACCACACTATGCCTAAGCCTCAGAAAGCTACACTTTTAATGCTAAGTGATAGTTTAGCACCAAATTGCATGCAAGTTGCTTTATCTTCAGAGGGTTCTCTGTGGTCTAGTTGGGTATCACCACATCAGAGAAGCACCAGCTATTGAAAAGTCAAGCTCAGTTATCAGCAGTAGTATCTGAGATACTATAATTATTACCCCGTAATTAATTGTACATCTTAGATACTCTGGCACAGTAACTAGCAGTTAGGTAGTCTCTTATGAATGACAATTTTTCAGTAGCAGTAGGTGAGATTTGAAGCCTGACTATGCACTGCTCTGTAATTTGCTGAATTATATACAACAGGATGAGTGAGTATTAAAATGCTAACAATGTGATTTAGTAGAACTTGACATTCACTTCAGCCCTCTATTTCCCTACTGGTATATAAAGAAAAACAGCTTGCTTTAAGGTCAGCTGATTATGCCTTTGTATTTGTGTCACTTTTTGCTGTGGAAGTTCCCACAGCATGTAGAAAATTAGGGAGGTAACTTGAGCACAGGTAATAAGGAGACCTTCAGAAGATACACTCCTCGATTCCCATCAGCTGTAAATGCAGACACTGCAAGCTGCTCTGTTTGCAGTAGAGGAAGGGAAGAGGAATAGCATATTCAATTAAAAGAACAGGCGACCATTTAGGCAAGCAGAGCCAGGGAGCCTTTTGATGCAAATCTGTACTCTGTTACCAAAGCCAAGGCAGCAGTGCTGATTTACACCGGCAGATGAATATTGGACGTGAGTTAGAATTTTGCCCAGACCATCCGTTACAAGTTCTCTATGCTTAAAGTTCCCTGGGGTTCTTTAACGACTAATAGTCAGCTTTTTCATGGGTTTTATGCCTATTCCAAAAGACAACACACTGTGGGGTTTGTAGAATATGGATACTCCTAACCTCATGCTGAGGTGTTGTTTCATTACAGATTTGGCAGAGTATTGATTCATTTCCCTGAATAACCAACAACTTTTCTTTAAGCACTCTAACTTTTCCTAGGACATCCACTGTCCAAATACTTACCTACTTTATTAAAAAACTGATCAATTTCTGAGTTCTGCAGATGAAGACATGCCAAGTTTAGTTCATGAATAAAAAACCTGTATAAACAACTCAATTCCAAACACTAAAAAATGGATAAAAAACTTGTGTTTAGGCCTTTTGGGAGGTTGTTGAGTAGATACCATAATTTTATACTACTGAAGACATTTTATTGTTCAGTATGTTTTCCATGTCAAGTTCTAGGACAGATTTGAGCTGATGCACAAAAAAAGTTTGAAATATACTTCATTTCATATAAAAAGAGTCATTATTGTTCTGGGGTATCATGTCTTCCACATGGCACAATCCTAATATCCTGGTTTAGACTCTTAGAAATAACTGATGAAGAGGACAGATAACCAGTCTTTCTATCCAGAATGCCTGCATTCATTTGCAAATCTGAAGAATCGGTCTAAGTTACTACAGCATTATTTTACAGGTATTAGCGCACACCCCCCTCTGTTTACTTTAGACTGAGAGCACTGAGTTCATAACTGCATAAGGATTTGTTACATTACAAATTCTAGTGATCCAGATGGATGGATGGTTGTAAATGGAGAGCAGACACTGTAAATGCTCTATCAACTGATTCGATTCAGTCAATAACAAAACGTCCCTGCAATTTGAAGCCTTGTTCATGACTCTTACCAAATGGATCGATGGTGTCAGTTCACTGCTTGGTAGGCATGTGTTCAGATCCACTGTCATCATCCTTATGGTGCATCTGGTGAGTGACTTTCACTTCTGCCTGAAAATAATCTGCTTGTCTGCAGGCGCGACACCCGTTTTGTACTCAGTCGTTGATAGCTGATACACAGCTCTCTCAAGGACCCTTTCATTTTCTCTCAATTAAAAGTCAAACATATAGTATAGGTCTTTTTAATGGAACAGCCTAATATAGCCTAACAAGATTTTTTTTTTTTTTTAATAAGGGATGGGTGGGAGGCACCAGATCATATAATGGGAAGAATGCCCTTTCTCCCCCTTACCTCCCTGTTGTGGGATCTGACATTGGGGCTGGGACAGGGGTTTTATGTGCCTTCTATCATTCTAGGCATTATGCATAAATGCATAAATGCTTTTCATGGCAGCTTAAGAGGAAAAATTAAGAAAAGGCCTGTGCCCAGGAGAAAAACCCAGTACAAGGCTGTGTTCGAAGACTTCCTTCAGGACACTGGGACAAGCTGCATTCCTTGGAGATTGTCATGGCCAACCCAGATGTCTGGTCACTGACACAACACCTGAATTGGCAACATCTGGTAAACTCATCAACAATCTCAGCAAGGAGGCTTATGACTGAGCAAACACAAAGATGGTTCATTTTCTCACATACAGAGGGGTTTGGGGGCATATCAGCAAGGTAATAAGTCAGTACAACTCCTGTTAATGCTATGCCTACTTTTAGAATAAGAATAACTTTCCAGGTCTATCATTCCATGGCTTTGTGTTTAGGTCACGCTGATCCTCTGGCCCGTAAAGGAAAGAGCCATGTCCTTTGTATCTTACTGATGAATCCTCACTGAATTTAATGGGGCAGAGCCTCGTTGGTGTTTAAATCAACACAGCAAGAAGACTCTTTACTAAACACAGTGGTCTGCCATGTAGAACAATGTGGATCAGTTGGGAGGAGGGAGGAGGAGGAGACGGACAGTGTAACCTGAAAACAAGAGGGGAAAAAAAAAACCCTAATATAATTTTGCGGAATCTTGCCTGGTACCTGTTCTTCTCCCTAATGTTTTCTTAGATTTCTTTACACTTTTCGGAGAGAAAGAAAGTGAGATAGAAAGCGCCCGCGCTTCCTTTTCTGTATGCAGAGAGCGCTTTCCTGGAAGGCCATTAGGATGATGCCTGGCAGTGTGAGCACCCCTGTGTTAATTTAAAAACTCAGTTGGTGATCTCGAGGCAAGCTTAAGGACACTCCAAATAAAGTGTGTGCATGTGTATTTGTACAGTGAAAAAAGTCAGGGTTTTGTGTTAACAGCATTTTGCTTGACAGACCCTTCACAACCTAAGTACTGTGGCCAGTCCCTATTGTGCTTTTAATTTCCTTGCTTTCTGTTTTCTTAGGAGAATTTTTCTTTTTATAGAATATTATTTTTCAGTTCTAATTTTCAAAGGCCCTCACTGTGAGGAGCTTTTCTCTGCTGACACACTTGTGGGGGGCCTTTGGCTTTCATTTAACATTCCAGCTGGGTTTCTGGGGCATCGCTTTAAGTGCAGAATCCCCCCAGGAATAACAAATAATCCGTTTTGTTCCCTTTAACATTTGTTGTATGCTTCCTTACTTTCAATCAAGCAGACACATTTAGTAACCATCACCGGCTACCTCTGTCAGCAACTCCTCCACTCCCCCACGTCCAAACACAGAAAGTACAAAAAACAGACTTAGCTTCAGAGGTGGCAGTGGTGGGGGAGAACAACCTGAGGAACGGTCAAGCTTGTTATTGCCAAAACACAAGAATTCAAGCCAGTGCTCAATGAAAATAAACAGGCTGTTGAAAAAGAAGGTGAAAAGTGAATCAAAGTTCTGCTGCTTCACGGAAAATAATCTCACCGTTTGCTTCATCATCTAAGCCTCCCCTCAGGACAGCACTGAGGCAGGTATGTTCATCCTTACTGAGGAGAGCATCTAAACATATGCTCAGAGATCAGCAAACATGCAACTTAACTAAAGGCATTTCTTTCAGTTGGGGCCTATACATTGTGTGCTAAGATAAAACTTCTTTAACATTTTTTTACTGTTTAGTCATTTTTTTCACTAGCCATCTTAGGAGACAATGCCCTCTGATAGTTAATCCCTCCTATTTGTTGCTTATTCTGGTTACCTATGGAAAATTCACCTGTGTGCCTGACCGTCCTCTTCCTTCTCCCCTGACCATGCAAACATGCCTCAGATGTCTAACCTGCCAATGTAATTCTATCATTTGACTTTGAGTTTCCCTTCATGTGCACCAAGAGTCACCCAAGTGCAGTTGCTGAGGGGTAAGGCAGTGTAAAAACAACAATAGAAAACAGTGTAAAACAAGGGTAAATACAAACCCCAGCCTCCCTTTACCACTTGCACCCTGTGTAATCATTCACACCACCACCACATTAAATGCACATACTTAACACTGTTTCTGCGAGCTCCGCTCTGAATCCCTTTGCAGAGATGCAAGTGACAAAGTAAGGTATAAGGCTGTGAAAAAAATAATAAACATGAAGTCTTGGTCTATTCCTGTTATCTGCTACACATTGCTGTTCTTCGGCAGAACCACTCTGATTTACAGCTGGGTGAGCGAGACGCCAGTTGGAAAAGCAGCAGGTATGACTGGCAGACTGTTACCCTTCTGCAGCTGGCGGTGCAGCCCCTTCTCCAAACTGCTGCAGAAGCAGAAATCTGTGCACGGAGGAGGGGTGAATGCCCTTCATTACCTGGAGCTGAAGTATGAATTTGAGGTAAGTGGGTTAGCATGCAGCTGACACCCAACAGATGCCTCAAAAGCATTGCGTTTTGTTTGCAGAGGGACGAGTAGGGTTTGGGCAGGTTCACCTGTGTTTTGCTACTTGGGTATCTTTGGGCACATAGTCACACCCTCGTTACAAGTGATGTAACTCAGGCAAGTCTGAGGGGGGTTGCATTTGCATGGCATGGATGGCATAAGGGTGAGGTAGGACAAGGTGCCATTCCCCATGTTTCCCCAGCTACATCTTCTTTTTCTAGCTGGAAATTCTGAGCTAAAGCAGCCGGGGGTCTTAGGCCATTTTTCTGTATTTTCTGGACACCCAGCAATGTTTGCTAAACGTCTGGAAGCATAGGGCTGTCTTGGCTTATGCATATGTGCAGATCAGATCAGCTCTAAAGGTGTATGCAGTCAGATTAACACGCCCATGTCCAGTGAGATGTACCCAGTGGACCCAGAGGATCATCACTGCTGTAGGAAGAGAGGGGGGTCTTGTATTTCTCTCCAGGAAAGTCCAGAAAAAAGAGAATATTTTGGCTGTGGTGTTAGAAGGGCCACTGTGCTTCCAAAGCCTCTGCCAAAGTTACGCAGCAAAGCAGCCCCTGAGAGCAGGGAATATTGCTCCTGTGCTTCGGAGAGCCAGGTTCCGGAAGCTTTGCTTCCTGACACAGTCTTTTCTGCAGCATCCCTTAAGAACAAAACAGATTTCTGCTACTTTCACACAATGCTATATTCAGATATGTGGTTTATTTGAGATCAGCTGAGTTACAGTTTACACTGGCTTTATCAAAATCAGATGCAAGCTTATAACATCCATGTGTGGGTGTCTGACCTGAAAGCAATGAAAAAGAAAAAAAAAAAAAAAAAAAAA
>NW_008794082.1:1388676-1390864 GCF_000699145.1 Aptenodytes forsteri
AAGGAGGAGTGAACCAGAAAAATATAGTATCATTTTCAGATTATACTTGTAGCACTGGGACTTAAAAAAAAAAAAAAAAAAAGAAACCTACCTGCATCATCAAGTTGGTGTGCAAAAGTAAAACTAGCAGATAGGGAACACTGCTTATGGGGGATGATCACAAAAACTTGCCAGCATCAGGTGCTGCATTGTGCTGAAGTCCCTGTAACAGACACGTTGTCCGTGGACACAGCTGAAGAACTGTGTCCACTGACACAGTAATTGCTCAGTTTTCCTCAAACTTTGGCCTGTACCACTGAAAAAAGTAAAACCTTTGTTGAGTGTAGGGTATATTCTGGGCCTGAAAAGCCTGCCTTGTAGATTAGCCTCCATCCGAAAGAAAACTATAAATCCTTGAACTCCATTTCACTTCATGGAGCCCAAATGCCTTCAAGGAACCATTCAATATTTGTGGCATTTAGCAGAGAAGTGTTGTAAACAAACACTTAAATGAAGATTAGGCACTTTTAAACAAAATGCATCGCTAATCACCACCCCCTGACAAAGTCATCTTAAGTGCAGCTCATTTCTTTAAAACCTTATGGAACACTATTTGAAAGTTTTGAGCACCCATCCAAGGACAGCTGCCCAGGAGTTGTGGGCAGGAAACCCACCTTCCCCAGCCCTGCACAGGACCTCCCCACATCCATCAGGCAAGACCTCCAGATGCTCTCCTCAGGGCCAAATGTATAAACTTTGAACAACTAGGATAAAGGCATAAGTTCTTACCAGGCATAAGATATGAGATGAGCTGGTATTCTCTAGGGTCTTTCTTAATTTTTTAATCAGGTTGTTTTTATTTCCTTGCTTTCTGCCTAAAGCCTTTCTGTGTTGCTATCTGAGCCAGAAATCCATAAAGTTGTGTCATCACCACTGTATTTCAAAAAGTAACTCTTTCTTCTTTCATGACGTAAAGCCTTTAGGTTTTTCCCTGGGAACCACATTTCTAGCAGATACCTTGGCAACAGACAGTGCCTTGGTCTGATCCTTATAAGGCTTTAATCAGAATGATTTTTGAAAACATGGATTAAGCTCCATCTATGCTATAAAGAAACCATTTTTCATTAAGCCATTTTCAACCAAACTATATTCACTCAGGACACTAAATCATGCAAACAGACTATAAATCACTTAGAGGCTCTATAAATCATGTTGGTCACTGATAAAAAAAAAAAAAAGAAAAAGATTAAAGTATTCATTTAAAAATGAGCTTAAAAAAAAAAAAGCACTTCCTGCCTCTCAATTGCCCAGTGCAGCCTCATTTAACTGGGCTGAAACCTATGTAAGGCAGCAGGTTTTCAAAACTGAGGTAAAAATTGCTAGAAGTGGTCAGGAATTTTTGAACTAAACTTTTCTTCTCCCTCCACCCATAATGAAAAAAGCAGTCATCTGTCAAAACTGAAATTGATTGATGGCAAAGGTTTGTTTTCAACAAGTCTCTCAGCTTTAAAAAAAATTCAAAAGAACCTTTGAATGATCAAGAACTGCTGTTTTGACATTTTTTAAAGTGAAAAGTTTTATTTTCTAATTGAAAGAAACAAGCAAAAACCCCACATTCCTTTTGTACTAAAAAGAGGCAACTGCTTAGAAAGGTCACAATCAAAATATACTCTCTGAACATTATTAAAGTAAAATATTTAGTTTGGCCCCATCTTGATTTTATTTTGGACATTTTCATCCAAGTTTTAAAAGGACCTTTCATCCCTGGTGGGAGATAGGAAAAATACTGGAATACTTGAAAACCCTGACAGGGTGAGGAAACTCATTCCCATCTAGGTTCAGTAGCTCTTTCTCTTGCTCCAGTTCCACTGGAAGGGCACTCAAGGCCATCTGTTTCTTGACTCGCTTTAAGATGGCTGAAAAGTAGAAATGAAGTTACTTGTAGGCTTTAATTCTAAAGAGCCAAAGTTGTTGTCGTGATTTAACCCGGCAGGCAGCTAAACACCACACAGCCATTCGCTCACTCCCCCCAGTGGGATGGGGGAGAGAATCAGATAAAAGGTAAAACTCGTGGGCTGAGATAAAGACAATTTAATAGGACAGAAATGGAAGGGAAAATAAAAGTAATGATAAAAGAATATATAAAACAAGTGATGCACAATGCAATTGCTCACCACCCGCCGACCGATGCCCAGCCAGTCCCCAAGCA
>NW_008794082.1:1390918-1402067 GCF_000699145.1 Aptenodytes forsteri
TTATATACTGAGCATGACATCACATGGTATGGAATGTCCCTTTGGCCAGTTTGGGTCAGCTGTCCTGGCTGTGCCCCCCCCCAGCTCCTGGTGCACCTCCAGCCTCCTCACTGGCTGGGCAGTATGAGAAGCTGAAAAGTCCTTGACTTAGTGTAAGCACTGCTCAACGACAACTAAAACATGGGTGTGTTATCAACATCAGTCTCATCCTAAATCCAAAACACAGCACTGTACCAGCTACTAGGAAGAAAATTAACTCTATCCCAGCTGAAACCAGGACAGATGTACAAGTATAATCCAAATCATCAGCTTGGGTCAACCAGAGCAGCAGCTGGTTAGCTTGGCTGGGCTAAGGGTCGGGCTTTATCTTTGATGTATCACATACTGGCACAAGCATTTGTTAAGGTAGGAAATCAGGCCCTATGTCTAAATGCAAATGTGAACTATATTGGCTACAGTGCTACCTGTGTTGGCCACTGCTCTGCTAAACTATATTTTTTTCTTTCCCATTAATGTACCTTCTGAGTCCATTTTAAAGAGAAACTAACAAGTTAGCCATTGATTTTCTGTGGGCCCCATTAGCAGCAGACATTTAAAACTGCAGACCATTTACTTTAGCTGTATTATGGCCCTGCTGGTATCAATCACCATAACATCACAGACATCAGCAGGGCTGCACCAATTTATATGATCTGAGGATCTGCCTTCTTACCTTTACCAAGGTATTTGCAATAATTCAGCCTTGATTCTGAGAGTGGTTATTTGCAGCTGGACCCCTTGTGGAGCCCCAGTGAAATAAAATTAGGTGAAGCAATTTCTAAGGCAATTTAAGGCCATTAAACATGACCAAAAAGTGATTAACATTGTTTGTGTGATTTACTGCCCTGGCTGAGCAGTGCTTGGTTGAAAATGACTTAGTCAAAAATGCTTTTACATGCAGCAGGGAGAGGACTTAATCCATGCTTTCAAAAACACTGATTTTAGCCAAATATGGAGGGTCAGATACAGACACTCTGATCATTACCGAAGTAGTGGCCTGAGGTATTCTTCTAAGGAAGAAACACGGGTCTCATTTCACGTCTAGCCTTGAAACCAGCAGGTCTCCACCCATAAGCTGTGATGCAGTGTCAGAACATTCCTAACAAAACCCCTCCATTTCTGCAGTGAAGTTTCATTCTTACAGGAGGCAGTAATGTAGAAATGGATCCATGGCCGCCGATTTGTGAAATCGCTGCAGCGTATCATAAACTTTCCCCTTTCTCTGCCCCAGCGGTCTCCCCTCCTCAGCCTTTCCAAAATGAGGAAACTCACTTTGGAGCATATCTACGCGCACAGGTCCCTGTCAAAGACAAAAAAAATGCCTTAAGTGTCAGAGGCAATATTCGCAATGCTCTCTAATCCAAATACTGTTTTCTGACAGTGTCCCTCTGTCACTGTTTCTTAAATAGGTAGGAGAGGGGTGTGCAGAAGAATCCTTGGAAAGCTGCTTCTAATTGCTTAGGTTGTGCACCAAATTAAAAAGCATCTCATTCAAGAATTCTCTGGCCTAGATTTGTTTGCTCCCACTGCCAGATGCAACTTAGTGGCACCTGCTCACCTTCTGATTCAGAAGTGAACTGGCAACACCTGTTCTGATTTAATTCGATGAAGGTAAATCACTGCACGTCTCCTAGCAGCAAGGATCCATTATCGGTAACTACATTATCTGCAGCGTACTAAACATTTTCTCTGAACACACTTACAGGAAGATAAACAAAATAATAGGAAGCATCTCAGTAAGCAGTTGCCAATCTAAATTTTTCCCCCTCTAGGAGCACCTAGCTGTGTGGGCTGGGGGGAGGAAAAGTGAGTTTACCATCAGGCTTCTGAAACCTGTAGATGAATGCAGATAATAAATCGGCATTAATGGATGAGGACTTGTAGCTCTACTCAAGAGGACATCTGCAGGAGGCGGAGGACTTATTTTGGGCTACAAGAAAATAAATCTGCTTAATGGTTGCAGTTGTAAGAGAGAGAGCTGGTGTGGTTTATGAAGGTGGGATATCCAGCCAGAGCTGCATACGTGGGAACAGGAGGTGGCTACTTTGGGTTATGGGCACTGTGGGGCACACAGCCACGCAGCTCACTGCTTTTGCATCAGTGGGTTGCAGGACCATTTTGATCTCCTGGCTGCTGCTGGGCTTCTCGTAGGGATTTGAGGAATTCAAAAAACGTCATGAGGGAAATAAAATACCCTTTTGGCAGTGTAGGAAAATACACCCAAAAGGTCCTCTGAAAGGAAATGCAGATTGCATGTGAAGAGCACAGGCACAGCTTTAAAACAGATTTCCTTTTCGAGTCTCCCAAAGTCTGCAACAATGCACAGCTAATGCATTAGCAAGCAGTAAGGCTTTGCCTTCTCCTAAACATGCCCATTTCCCAACCAGTAACTACTCAGTGCTGCTTTTCCCTCTTCCTCACATCTCCTGGCCCCAGGAACGCCCAGGTCCCTTTCAGAGCCAAGTACATCACAGTTCCCATTCTTCATCTGTTCGCCAGCAAACCCTGCATCATATTCTGTCTCAAACCCTGCCCCAAAATCAGACAACAGGCCTAAAAAGTACAGAGCGGAGGTGTTTGCTCAGAGACGCGTCTCTCTGGGGAGCTCAGTGCAGCATCCACAGGCATGCTGCACTGCTGTCCCTTAACACAGTCCCTAGACTTTAATTTCACTCCTGTTTCTACAGCAGTCTCAAAGATGTTCCTCTGCATCAGGGCATAACAGGAGACAGTGCCGTTTTGCTTGCTGTTCACTACTTCCCATTTAACTCAGCTATCACCCTCTTTTTTTTGTTTTTTACAGCTCAATTTTGCAAAGCTCAACAGTGAAATTGCAACCAAACATAGTTCACATAAGGGGAGAATTACCTCAGAGGCGTTAAGAGAGAGCAAAAGCTTGCATCAGCTTTTGCGCAGGCACAGCAGCTGACATATGGCACAATGCAACAAGCAACCAAACCCAGAGCTATTTGGCAGTGACCTACTCATCTGCTGGAGTAAGAACCAGGGCCTTAGGGCACAGTTCGAACTGCTGAATGAGAAAAAGCAACTTCCCCATTCTTTCTTACGATGCATCCATCTGTGGCGCAGCTAATATTGGGAATGGGGCCATACCTATTATAACACCCTATGTTATAAAACAGAACTCTAAAATTACATCGTGGGGTTCTCTACCTAACACTGGATTAAATTTATTTTGTGTTCAAGTGAAAAAGTTTTTTTTTATTAATATATTCCCCTAACTAGTAGACTGAAGATTCATTCTGGGGTCCCACAAAAGTCAAACCCAAACACTTCTGTTCCACAATTCTAGCAAGAAATGTTGCTTAAACAAAACCTTCCCCCTGAGCAACACCAGATGGATACAGTGGGTTTGGGAACTGGGGAGTAGAAAGACAAATTTTAGTTCTAAAGGAATGAGGATTAGGATTTAGCAGTGGCCTGAAGGTACAGAGTTAAAGAGGAGAAAATCAAGGTGATGCATCTGGGGAGCACGGAAAGAGGAATATGAATAAGGAATGTGGGTTTTGCCACAATGAATTTAAGTGACTAGCAATGGTATCTGGAAAGGCAGACACTAGGGAGGCAGGCAGAGGTGGGAAAGTAATTTGAAATGTATTGCCATAGAGATCTGACATGCACTGATGCAGGGATAACATCGAAGTGGATGCGAGAGAAGGGCTGTTGCGATACCAATGGAAAGCAAGAGGTAAGGACTGCCACAGGAGAAGAGAAGGAATGGAGAGGAGGATAGGCATATGGTGGGAAAAGGCTGAAGGAGGACAGAGATTTGTGAAGGAAAAAGTATCTGCCAGTATTGAAAGCAGTAAAGAAGTTCAAGGATGAAATAACCTAAACAGGATGACCTCAGAGCACGTTTATATAAAGGGAGCTGCTTGGTGCCTGACTCGTATCGTCAGGAGACATTATTCAGTCACAAGTTTTCCATCACAAAAGGTCTGAAACTGTAACGTATATTTTCCAATTAACGCTTATGGTTGAACTACAAGCAACACTTCCTTCCCGTGCTGAAAGAGGCTGCAAGCAGTAGTCAGGGTGTTACTCTATTCTCCTCTGAAATTGTAGTCCTCTTCCTCGCACAATTCAGAGAGTTGACTGGCTTGTGGTTTCTTCAGGGTGGTTTGTTTTTTTATTTTTTCCTTTTTTCTTTATTTGGAAAAAAAGTCTGCTGACTTTGGCAGCATGACTTGAGCAGGTTCCTCTTTTCTCTGAAGGTCTTGCACTATTTCCCTGAGACACAAAACCAATTCACACTCCGAAGCGCATACTAATGCAAAGCAGGATGAGACAGTGGTCGAGAACTCCCTTGTAACAGGATGGCAATGACACAGATGCAGGAAGCTGCCAGGTACTTCACAGGGTAAGTCCTAGAGTGAGGTAAGGGGAGTTGTTACTTCCAATAGAGTGAAGTCACTTGAAAGACGCAGAAATTTCCAAAATTGGGAACAATGGGTTCCTGGAGGTGAATGATTCATAGCAGACAGAAAGAATTCAGGAAGAGGAGAATAATTTCCTTTGGGAAGTATTTTCAGTGAAATTGGCCCAACTTCATAAAACTCAGGAAGCTATGGTTTTTCCTGCAACAAATCTCCATCACAGCAAATCAGTCAGACCTAAGACCAAGTAAGAAATTACACTGCTAGGAGAAATATCCTGCGTCGGGAAGCCAGCTTACTTCTAGGCCCCAAAGGACAGCAAAAAAATAGAACTTAGTGGTGAACTCAGCCAATACATTAGTTTTTTGCGCTAGTTCAGGAAGACCCAAGTCAGCTTTCAGGAATTTCTGGCTATAAGCCCTGCTATTTGGAAGTCATCAGGAAGAAAAGTAAAGAAAGAGTCTGCCATCTGATGAAAAGAGAAAAGAAAACCTAGAGGACTAACAAGTAAAGCCCACTGGTCACCATGTAACTCCCAACTCTGAAATGTGGAAGTTCACAGTCACTTCACCACATCATGCAGAAAATCCCTAGAGTAATCCAAGGCAGAAGGGTGCGCTCATCATCATCTCTCTCTCACACACACACATGCAAGCACAAACATGCACACTAATACAGGTTTGCACATATACACACTTCTGCTTCTTGGGATCAAAACAGGTGCAAATGGTAGCAAAGCCTTAATTCCTCAATGCAGAAGGGTGTCCATTTGTAATGTTGAGCTACAGCACCCTTCAGTGAAGTGCTGGTCGGACAGCGAGACGTTAAGAATAACATTGTCTACTGCAGAGGGCCTTAGGGAGGAAACCATTATGCAGGAGTGCAGAGCCACTGCTTTTATCCTTAATACCAAACACTCAGAGAGGACAGAGTGTTTCCCTGACCTTCTCAGAGATGGCTAAAAGGTGAGCAACCATCAGTACCATTTTACAGAGGTGGACACGCTCACAAATGTTGCCACATAGGCAATCATTGGTATATCTGGACATAAGAGGCAAGTCTAATTCACTAGGTCATGTTGTTTTTCACATACATCGGGCTTTCCCTCATGAGTCGGTAAAAACAAGCAAGGTGCAGAGTCCTCAACACCACCCCAATGTTCTCAGCGATTACAAGAAGGGGGTACACATTTTCAATTACACTCTGTTTGCTTCAGTGATGCTGGGACACTGGGTAAAAGACTGTTGTGCTGACCACCTTCTGCAAAACAAACACTCGAGAGACCCTGGAAAAACTGCAATGAAAGTGTCTCATTGAAGGCTATGATATCCCATATTACAAATACATAATTTCATAGTAGTTACATATATTACATAATACAAATAACTTCTACATCAGGTAAAAAAAGCTATTCCCATTATCAAGTACAGAAGTCTGATTCGATTTTTTACAACAAAATGCTCTCCAAAGCGAGCAAATTTGGTTTGGCTTTCTACAGAATACAATTATAGGCTTCAAGCAAAATAGTCTGATGAAGGATTCAACAGTATCTCTCTGTAAATTACACTCCGGGGTTTGCATTTTTCTCCCTATTTGATGGGGTGGGGGGAAGAGGCAATTGCATAGAAGGGGACTTGAAGAAAACATTTCAGTAAAAAACACAATTCAAGAAAATGTTCCATATAATTCAGAGAGCAGGTATGTGCAGAGTTGATCAGTGTCAGGCAAAAAATGGGGGAGAATTAGGGAACTGGGAGAGAATGAGGGAATGATCTAGCTATTTTTTGTGGGCTCCAGTTAATACGATATGATGCACTCTGGAGATGAGAGTGCACACGTCTGTTTCCCAATGACTATAGTTGATTCTGAAGCTGATAGAAAAGAAGTGGATGCAGCCACTAAGAGGCTGGGCCTGACACAATTTACAGCCTGACACAGCACTGGCTGACACAATTTACAATATTAATATATTTATATAGAAAAGTCTGCTCATTCAGCATAATCATGCTTTTCTTGATTAGTTCAGTCACTATCCAGGTTTTTCTCACTGTTTTTGTTTCTTTTAATCATGCTCACTGTTCTCTGCCCCAACCTGACCTGGCTATGTTTGGAGAACAAACACATCTAAATAGTTTTTGCATTTATACTGTGAAGCCTAACAAGCATCTTCACTAAAAATCTAAGACATCATTAAGGTATTGTTTCTCATGTTGTCAATTGTAATGGAGAACACAGAATGTGTATTGTATTACTTTATTGTATTACTTAGTTTTTCATTTGATTTCCCTACAGCAAAGTAGGAGAGGATAGGGAAGCAAGCAAAGCAATAAACAGGAACTTCCTCCCCCCCCCTTCTTTCATAGCTGGATGGTCTTCAAACACCTGCTTCATTTATCTAGTGATGTGTGTTCCCTCCAGCCTCCTAATACCCCGTAGTCTAGAAATCATACCCACATCATCCAAATGGTCTATTTTATTCTCTAACTATAAATTATTGTTTCATCAGATGCGACCCTCAGTTAGATATGTCTCAACCTTTACACTGCACATCCCCAGCCTTTATCAATGCTATTCTAAAGGGCAGGCATATTCGATTTAATAGTCTTTTTACTTCTCCCTTCATTTTTCTGTTTTTTGTGACTTAAACAATCAATCTTCTCTCTTTTCTCCCATTTTTTACTTGAGAACTTCTATTTTTACTCTTGCTCCTGCCTGTGTCTCCTTTGTCTCTAACAACCTGTCAGCAAATAGCATTTTCTGTGTTGACACAGCTCTTTCCCTTCTGATGGCAGACCAGAAGCATTACCGTAACTTAGTTCTGCCCTGGAGTCAGGGGAAGGGGGTTGTCACCTCTGGGATAGTGACTTGGAAACAGACAAACTGCTCAGAGGAACTGGAACTGCTGCTCTTGCACCGGCGCTTCAGGATGCCTCCCCGAATCCCAGCTACCTTGTCCTCAAAACTATCCCCATGTTTGGGTGTCCATCAGCTGGTTAGGATGATGTTGTAGGATGATAGCTAAGGATGTAGGTTAGGATGACTTCTCCAGCATGGCAGTAACACCTCCCCCTCTGGTATTTGCTTGCACACACACAAATTGAATTTCTCTCACAAATGCCCCTGTGATCAGGGAACTGTCAATGTTGATCGTGAGAAGCAGGATCCCGAAGCTATTCCCCAATTTAAAGCCCATCATGACACAAGTGGTAAGGGCCAGCTGAGGTCCTTGCAGCTTGCTGGAAAAGGGACTAAGCTCACCTCTGAACCCACCTCCCCTCTCCTCTCCAGCCGTACGCACAAAATGGCACACAGAGAAACTCCCCGAGGCTCTGAAACGCTGAATGGCTCTTCCCACGCTGGTCACCTTCACTCTGCGTCACGGTGAGCCAGCGCAGCGCTGAGTGATGGAGAGCTTTTTCCTTTGTAAGCGTGTACCGAGACAGTGCTCAGATGAGAAGTTGAGAAATATGATTTCTCCCCCTCCCTCTTCTGTTTGTATTTCCTCCCCCTAACAAAAAAAGGGTTATTTCTGAAGCCTCTGCAGTCAGTAGGGATTTTATTGGAGAGCTCATCAGTCACAACATAGCTTATAAATACAAAATGTCAGCTCAGATCTGTCAAGTCTCTTCCTTGCTGCATGACACTTACTTCTCTGTTCCCTCCCCGCCAGTCCCCTGCCTTTTCCACTCTCCTCTGTCTCCAGGCCAGCAAGTCACTCACTGCCAGTGCTGTGCCAAAGCACTTCTCCAGGTGTGGCTTCCCTCTGTGCCAGCTTTGCCCGGTGTCACCTTGCCTCTCCTGCCGCCCCCTGCAGAGTGGGCATTAGGAGGGGGTCACACCACCTAGCACATGCTGGTGGAGGCAGGGAGGGGGAGCGCATCATCCCAGACGACTCACCAGGCTGCACCTGCCCCTCTGGGTAGCAAAAGACGTGTCAGGCTTCCTGTGACTTAAATCTATACAGAGTATTTCAATACCCACAATGACAACCCGGAGCAGGGACTGCTGCTGTTAATAAAGCTGCCTCCTAGTCCCAGGGATTAGTCTACGGGGCAAAAGAAGGGGACTGTGTTACCCAGCACAGGCAAAGCTGCCCCATGCATTCCACACCAGGGAGTCATCAGACATCAGAGCAAAGCCGGTCGAGTACCAGGTCTTCAAGAACACTAATAGCCTGTGCGGTGCTTCAGAAGAGGGTGTTTCAGCAGAAACTGCTGTACGGCTCCATAATACATTATAGAACTTTAATTCTATTTGGACAATGGTTGTTTCCAGAAGTGGGTGCAACTTGGATGAGAATGTGGAAATCCCTTTCCTCCACCAGCCTCTGCTCTGCTGGGTCATGTCACAGACCACGGAGTGGGATGCAGGGCTGTGAAGAGGAAGAATGACCCCTTGCTTGGCTGCTGTGCAGCTGCATAGCCTGTCTCTGGCTGCCCACACCTGGGATCAAGGGGCAGTGAGAAGCCTCTCCCCATACATGCACAAGTGCTGCTGCAGTGGGCAAATAAGGTGCCTGAAGCTCTCACAATTCACCTCTTTTTACCACTTTCCCTTCTTCTCTCCCCCAGCTAAAGCTACACCTGATTTATGCCAAATTAGGAAAGCATAGAAGTCAAAATGCAAAAGCACAGGCAGGTTTTACTCAGAGGATACTCCTGGTTCTTTAGAAACCTCTAGTTTATGTCAAAACCCCCACTCTCTCTCACTGTCCATCTTCCTAGATCAAATTTCACAAAGTTTCAATTTATTTCCAAACTCATTTTTTTCCCTGTAAGCCTGTCTTGTTGAGGTCCTGTGACTTGCACAGCAAGCACTTCTTTCAAATACCTGATCATGGCCACTCCAAGCCGATGTGGGATCCTCTATCAAATCAATGTACTGGACACCTGAAAGAGCCAACAGTTACCGTGTGTGGTCCCCTCTGACCCACTCCCACGCTATGCCGTTTTACGTAGAAAAGGTAATGTGTGTGCCAAGGAGAGGGGATGTCAGGTAACATAGAAATGGTTACACAGCAGGTAAAACAGGAAAACGCTCTCCTGCTGATGAGGTTATATGCAACATGGAGAGGTCGTTAATTTCTGAAGGAGGCAAGTAAAGCTGACTGAACAGTCAGAGTGTATCTTGGGAAACTTCCCAGAAGTCCCATGTTTCATTCATCTCAGACCCTTAGCAAGCCTAACTTAAACATCTTAAATACCTTAAAAACTAGGACTAAGCCACCTCCAAAAATACATTTCTACCACGTTCTCCCTAAGGCAAGACATTACTGACAATAGATTTCACACAGAAAAAATTAAGTTCCACTTTTCTGTTCCGCTCTCATTCAGTTCATACTCCTCCGCTTCCCAGGGGATGAAACAGCTTGTCTTCCTCCTGGAATATCTGAACTCAAAGAGCTCCCTTGTCTCACCACAGGCTTTGGGTAAGGATCCCACCCTCGCCAACTTCAAAAGCTTCTGCTTACGACTTCCAGCATGAGAAGGTCTTCATGGTTAGGTCTAAGAAACCTATGTTTTTCTGTAAAAGTAAAGAAATGTAGCTACCACTTGGTAAGGCCATGACACTGCAAATAAATTCATGTAGCTAAATCTGTCTGGATTCCCAAACTACCCATAAAATGATGGCCTAAAAACTGAATGCAAAAGTTGCCAAGATCAGAGAAAGCACATTTCTCTTATTCTTATTTGGACCTCCATGTATACATCAGTAAAAGATTAGCTTATACATTGTACATCATGTTTCAGTTCTTTTTTAAAAAAAAAAGAGCTGTTTAAATATTTTCTTAACTGTTAAAGGGGATTTCTTTTTATAGTGCAGATAATTAAGTATTGAAGATGTAGTGATCTGTTTGATACAGACAGAATAAAAGATTTGAAGATTTTTTATAAAATATATAACCCAAACCCTATCTGAACTGACTACTGAACTCTTTGAAATTTAAGGCTGATATTTTATCCCTATTCCTACAAAGTCTTCCAGTTAATGGCTGTGCATATTTATAACATTTAAATTAATTACTTTCATTCTCTCATATTGTTCTATGAATATAAGAGAAACTTATGAAAGAAGGGAGATTAAAAATTATGAAAGTAAGACCTAGAGTTGAAGTTTGTTCCCTAGTCCATGTAAAGAGGTAAGGCATGCAACATTTTGTCAGATTATAGAGCACTGTATTTGCTCCTATTTCAATAACAATAAAAAGTGATTTGATGGAAAAAGAGAATTTTCCTACAGCTTCTTTCTAACTTTCTGTGTTGCCTAATCACTTTTTTTTTGTTGTTGTATGTAATATAAAAGGGATTTGGACTGTACAGAAAAGTAGTGAGAGACAAAATACCAGAGTTTGGTATCTGCAGAGCCATCAGGTACCTGTTATAGCCATCAATTCAACAAATCACTTAAATGTGCCTATTCTTAGCACTGGCTGAAGCCCTGTGGGGCTTAAGCACGTGTCCTGGTTTCGGCAGGGATAGAGTTAATTTCCTTCCTAGTAGCTGGTACAGTGCTGTGTTTTGGATTTAGGATGAGAACAAAGTTGATAACACACCGATGTTTTAGTTGTTGCTAAGCAGTGCTCACACCAGTCAAGGACTTTTCAGCTTCCCATGCTCCACTGACTGAGAAGGCTGGAGGTGCACAAGAAGCTGGGAGGGGGCACAGCCAAACTGGCCACAGGGACATTCCGTACCATGTGACGTCATGCTCAG
>NW_008794082.1:1408549-1459795 GCF_000699145.1 Aptenodytes forsteri
GTGAGCGAGCGGCTGTGTGGTGCTCAGTTGCCAACTGAGGTTAAACCACGACAATGTGCTTAACGTTTTGCTGCACTAAAACTTGGACTAAGTAGTAATGACAGTGTTTTAATTTCTTTTGTTGCTGCTGCCATTGATAAATGTACTTGTCCCTGCCTCTAGTAACAATGTGTGTTGCACTGTGGCCTTAAAAATTACTCCACAAGCAGAAATCCTACTGAAGTGCATTAGTATGTGCTTCTTAAATGGAGCTAAATAAATATCCTCATTCTTGTTAGCTTCTTCAACAACATTGCTTGTTTGCATTTTTAGCTGCAATTTTGCCAACTTCTTCCCACACCTTCTCCCCACAAGCCTCCACAGCAAATGCATCCTTGGGATGCTGTGGGGGTCCCAAGAGCAGGTCAGGACATTACAAGAAGGTAGTTGTTCTGCTCACGAGGCTAGAGCACAACAGTGGCCACCAAAGGAAAGTGGGAACATGACATCGAGGCCAAACAGTGGGCAGAGTAGCTGGGAGAAGAGGAATGGTCTGGGAAACAGTTGCGTAAAGTACTCACAGAATGAGTAATACAAGCTTAACTTCCCAAGCCACAAAGCTCAAGGGGGTTTGACAGGTAAAATGCATAAAACCAGTCCTGAAGGCAGGTCATCATGTGTAACCAGAAGAAAGCTCTTCCGAGATGTTTTATTTCCCAAGCTCTTTCTCTCTCATCCATACATGCACACACCAGATTTTTTTGTGAGATAAAGATGTTTTCGGATAGGGGTAGTTTCAGGCCTTTCTCTGTGCCAGCATTTTGCAAGCTGCCAGGTCAAGTGTTGCGTGCCCTCCGCTCTTCCCCTCCTTTTACTCCCCGCTCCCCATTTAGGCTGGGACTGCATCCGCTTCCGAAGGAAGGAGGCATATTTCAAATCTCCAGGAAACAGGAGACTATCATTGCTCTGGTCGTCTCCAAAATTCAGATAATTGACTAATGAACATTTCCCCTCTGCTCATTTGCAGCAGCAGGAGGAGATGGAGGTAATTATGGCACTCGTAACTGAAGGTTCAGTACTGTGTGGTTAAAACCACCAAAAAGCTAGGAAGAGGAATGCACATGACATGAGGTTTTAAGTTTGTCAAACCTCAGGAATGAAAGGGGTATCAGCAACAAGTCCACACAAGCTGTGCTGTTTGTGGTCTTCTCATTTCCACACCACACCTGACAGTGCAGAAGCCACAGTAATGGATGCCCCAGATAATTCCTGCCATTGCAGCTGAGCCTAACTGTAAGCTCAAGTTCAGAAACATTTACATATCGCCACATATCTGATCAAGTCCACTGCAGCACACGCTTAATCTATTTGTTACCCACCTCATAGCGAAGGCTGGATACAGACAAAATCTTTCAAGCGCACTGTTTGCAATGTCAAGCTCACAGCGAGTTCATTTGCATAAAAGCAAGCTCAGTTATCTTCAGGGAAGGGACTTCAGAGGATAACTCAGCTATAATAGGATCCACATTTTTTCCTACCGATCCCAAGTCACTGTTTTACATACACATGAGTGCCTCTTATCAAACCTTCCTCCCTCCTCTCTTCTTTACAAAGAAAACAAAGCCCTGCACACAAACAGAGTTACGTTCCCTAAAGAGCCTGCAATTTATAGATCTCACGTCTTTGAGGGGTTGCAAACGAACAGCTCGTTCTCCGCTGACAGCCACAGAAATCCACTGACAATTGCCACGACAGACACTGGGGTTTAACTCTCTGCCTCAGCAAGAACAGGTACTCGAGCCCACGTAGGGTACCCAGAGGCATAGCTCTCCGACATCCAGGAAAAACATCCATCGCCCTTATTTCCAGAGGGTGCTGTAACTTCAGTTTGCATGCTCTGAAATCTCTGGCACTAAGGGGATTAAATCAAGCCTTAGCTCGTGGGTGCACTCGATTCATTCAGTAATCAATCACCCTAAAACATTCCAAGCAAAAAGAAAGGTGTAATTTGTAACTAAGAGCAGAAGAAAAGGAAACAAAATCAATATTAGAATATATCCAAGTATGGGCAAGAATTTCCAGCACAGGATTACCAATGGGGTAAACACAAACACTTAGAAAACAATTACACAGAAAGCTAAATCATCCTGGGATGATATATGCCAAGAGGACTGCTGTACAGGAAGGCAAAAGCTAAACATGAGCAACAAGAAATGAACAGGAGAGAATGGGAACCATTTTTGTTTTGTTTTAAAACTACCTTCCCAAAATTTTAGAATGTCTATAAAACCATATAAAATGTGTATAAAACCACTAAAATATGCATAAAACCATTACATAATTTAACGGTTTTAAAATTCCTCCTTGCAGCTTTAGAAATGTGGGGCTATCCAAAGGAAGTAGTTGCCACACCTGTTGCTTGAGACAAAAAAACACTTTGTTCAGTAGGATACTTATTTTCCTATCAGGTGAGTTAATCTTTATAACTTTACATGATGAACAACAACTGAAAATCTGCGATTTCCTTTTTTTTTTTTTCTTGGTATGTGTTATTTTCCTCATTTCAATTAATTATCTAGAAGCACAATCAACTTAGCAGGGTGCCTTCAAAAATTCCTTCACTGCAGTGCTATACCACCAAGCAGAGAGTTTAACTAGATGATTTTATTAGGGAGCCAATTAACACTCAGATCCCCCCCAAAAGCAACTAATCCATCTCTTTACTTTGCCCCTCTGAGCAAACTCCGCATTGTGAGTCTGCAGTCAACCCCCTGTTACACATCGTGGATCCCTGACCAGAAAAGGCTTCTGAAGATATGTAATCCTGGGTGTAAAGAAATATTATTTGCCTGTTCATGGGAAAGCAGCCATCCCTTGTTCTACTCCTTACCAACAGGTAGGGAACAAATGAGAAAAGATGAATTAGAGTGCAGCTTCACATAAGTGACTGAGCAATGACACTTGAAGCAAGAATGGGGATGGGTTTGCTGCCTACTACAGAAGATACAGCCTCAGCTACTCTGGTAAAAAAAAAAACAAAACAGGACAGCAGAGATGAAAGAAAGGGAGGGTGTTTCAAAGGAAAATGCTGCCTTTTGTTAAAAAAAAATTACAACATCGCTTTGTACAAAATCAGAAAATTTTGTGGGGTGCAACTTTTAGTGATAATGCACCATTTACTGCCATGAGTTGGTGCTGGACTTCTTTTCTGTTTTCTTAAGTCCACTTTTTCTGTCCAAACTTAGTTAGAATGGAAAATTTTCGATACAGGTTTTACGTCTTGCATCTGTATAATTCCACTCTGACCTAATGTGTCTGCACAGGGATTGCACTAACAGGGTATTAGGTGGCAGAGAATTCAGTTTCCAAGGAGCGGAAATAGAAAAAAAAACCCAACAATTTAGTGGAAACTGAAATAGAGAAATAGAAAAGTAAGGAATGGTATGAAGGCACAGATTTACCAAGAAGGCACAACGAAAGGGCTGTGCTACTAACATTAGCTCGGCCTGGCATACTGAATGACCTCACCGTTTATCCTCCCACCAATTTGCAGAAGCGTTGGCTCTTCCTTCCCCCCCTTCTGTCTTCTCCTACTCTGTAGCTTTATAATACCACCTATGTTCAAAGCCAGGGGATGCTCACACACTTGTATTTCAATCCTATCTCTCCAGAAATGCTGTCTCCTCTCCACAATGACCTTCAACTTTCTCCCTGTAAGGGCTTCTGTGCCGCACTGATATTTGCCCATGCTGCTGTGGGGCTACAAAACTCAAAGGTCTGAAAAGAATTAACCAGGGCAGGAAGGAAGCAAGAAAAGAAAGAAGTGTGTTTAGACACAGAGGTGCATAAAATAGTTGAGAAAAATAAGATGTGTTTTTACAAGATACCATATGGGAAAGCAAGTATGTCAATAAATTAAAAGGATGGACGGACTCAATAACAGCTCTGAAAGGCCAGATTTTCAATTTCTGCTTCGGGAGACAGACTGCAGGAAACAATCTTGCACAGACACAAAAATAGCTGAAAGGTCTGAAAAACACTTTCCAAACTCTCTGACAAGGTGACAAATTGCTGATAAACTGTCTCCAGCTCTAAAATGGTGCACTCCAAATTTGGAGTCCCCAAAACACTAATGAAGGGGAAGGGGAATTTCAAAGTCTAAGTCCAGATTTCTTTCTTCAACTGTAGAACAAAAATCCCATGGAGCCAGGCTTTGACTTCAAAGAATAACTCCTTTATCAACAACCACAAGATATATGCAACTAACCCAACTGGTTAGTTGGCACTCTATGAAGCCAGTTATCCAGGATCGATTGTAAATAGAAAGAGATGGGCACCGCCAGAAGACACATTGTCCCACTCCAATAAAAATGCACCTGCAGGAAGGAACTCATCCTGAGCTGCCTAAGGCCAGAGGCCCAGGTGGGTAGCTTAGATAAGACACTTTTAGACAGTTCATTTCTTCACCTTCCAAAAGCTGGCCTATCTTTTCTTGGGATTTGGCCTTGTTTTTCTGTTGGTCTAAATTTTGGCTTTATAACGAAAGAAAAAGCAGCGAAGCTAAGCCCGCTTTGGTTTTGCTGGGAAAGATTTGTGTAGCTTCAATCAGACACAGAGCAGCTAGCAGTATCGATGCCTGGCCAGAGAGATCAGGAGCAATGTTTTTAGCAGAGCAGAGAAAAAAAAAATCCTAGTTATCTAACTGAGAGGTGCTGAAATGAAGCAGCAGAGGATTGGTAAAACTAGGGCACAGTAAGTTTAGGCACTGACCTTACCCAGCTCTTGCTGCAAGGGGGTAAGTGGGAGACAGGCAAATCCCACCTCCTTATGGCAATTCTCAGTTGCTGGAGGTCTCAGCATCTTGCGAAGCCAGCCTTTGGCAGCCCCCTCTCCTCTTCCCCCTTCTCCCACCTCATGATTTACTTTCTGACAGTATCATGAGTACTACTGCTACCCCTTTCTCTAGCTTAGGTTAGCTGTATTTAAACTTCGCATGTTATTTACTGATGACCTTCACTTCAGAAGATATCTGCTTTTTGTAGCCTAGCCGTGTAAAGACTGACAGCAACCTTCATCAGAGGATAATTTCCCAATGAGGAAACTATCCACGTGGGACTGTCAGAACCACTGAATTGATTTGTGCCTGCACCACAGGTCAGATTTCAACCCATTTTTCTTGAAGACAAACTAGACTGATTTATCCTCAGGGGCCTTGCCCTCCACTCCTTTACAAGCCTCAAAACCCAGAAATAAATGATGTATGTTCATTTAGTACACCCATATCATGTGAGGGCAATTGATTCAATTACATTATAGCTACTGGAAACAAAGCAGCCATATGGCGAGCCTTCTTCCCCGAAGTGAAGGATGCTGCACAGCCGCAGCTCTGAACTGGGAGTTAGCTCCCTGCATGGATGCTGCCCCCTAAACAGGCTTCCTGGAGGGAGAGTTTTCCCTGAGCCACGGGGGAAATCTGAGTTCGTGGCTGGTTAAGATAAGCATCTAAACCTTAAGATACTTCTCTGAAGCTTTATCTGAACTATCCAGAGCTCCTAAGTCTGCAAAATTGCAATGAAAATTTTGTAAGAAAAGGCTTTGTGTGTGCAAGTGTGTATGTGTGTGCAAGCACATATGTACACGCTTTTTATTACCTCTTAATGCTGGAAGAACAAGAAATAGATTGAGAGGAAAAGCAGTAACTGTACTCTGTTCTGCTTCATATGCCATGCACAGTGTTGGCTCTAAAGGCATACAAAATTCAATCATGAGCCAAATCTAGCCTTAAATCGATAAAGTTCTGCCGGCTTCAATGGAGCAATTGCAGAGATATAGTCCAGCCGCTGCGCTAAGCCCACCCATTTTCACACCCTCTCTGCTTTCCAGAAGGCTGTCGAAGCTGTCATCCAGAGCTGGAAAATGCAAAGGTTCACAGATATCTACGAAATCTGCATATGAAGTAGGGTGGCGAAATTCAGCACGGTTTAAAGGGAAGACTTAGTTGAAGAAGTTTTGTTCTGACCATTTCAGCATTTAGCCAGAACCACCTTACCAGGCTCAAATTTTCTACTTCTGAGCAAAACCCCCTGTGGTCCAGAAAAGGCCCACTATTAAAAGTAGCTCAGGGAATAGGTATGAGTTGCCTCTAATGAATTAAAAATGTGACAGCAGCTTTGGGATTTTTGTGGTTTGCCTGCGAATCGGTTCTGACCATGAAAAGCCTGTTAGTTTTACCTCAACTAAGTAGAGCAGTTAACCTCAGAACAGGCAATATTTACTTGTACTTCCCAATACTTAAGACAGGAAATGCCTTAAATATTGCAAATACTGAGGTTATAAAACTGTAAATGTTTGCCTGTCGGAGGCACCTGACAAGTTTTTACAACCCTCAGCTGCATGCAGGCAGAGTCACCCCAGCACTCGGGTTTTCCCTGTCCTCTCCTTTTCACCCATTTTACAGAGTGCTTCATGGAAAATAGATCTTTTTCTGTATTTCAGTTTCAAGGCTACTGTCCTACCAGCACTTGTAGAAAGGTGATTCGGGTTTCACTGAATCCTTTAATTATCTCTTTTTACTGATGGAAAGGTAAATCTCTCAGTTTATGTTTTGTTAGCTGGCTAAAGAGAGGCTCAAAGCCTCAAGAATATTCCTCAAATATTTTAAAAAGAGAAATTCAGCAGGTAACTTTTGGTAAGATTGATTTAAATTATTTCTTTTTACAGAATGATATAAATCCATGGAGTATGGAATATGCCAGGACACAGTGCCACAGTAGTCTTTTAACACCATTTTTCTCCATGGTACCTTAAAAATTTGGCAGAGGAGTCTTCCTGCCTGGTGTTTCACCGTGAGCTTACTGGCTTGGGTATTTCCATGCTCATTCTGGCATAGTTCTCTCAGAAGTGAAATTAGAACCTGCAGTCTGGCTTCTCCACTCGGTTGCACCAGCCTTATGACAGCCGTGACACCCAGCGTGATCGGTGGTGTTGCAGTTGCACTAGCAGAGCGGTGCACCGAGGGATGCGCAGAGTGTCCCTAGATATGACCGTATGCTTATATAGGCCTATTCTCATGTAGCTTACACTGGTGTAATCTCACTGGTGACAGTAAAGCTGTCTAACTGCATGTGAGGGAAGAACCCTACCTAAGTCCTGTGTTCAAGGAATGAAAAGATGTCGCTGGATTCCCTGATTTACCCTACTATACAAAGGAGGGGAGAATCACACGTTAGGAGTTAGTTTGTATGATTGCCTACAGGAGCGCTGCTGTAATACATCCTTGTGCCACAGGTGAAACTCACTTAAGGGAATTAAATCATCACAATCTTCCCTAACTCAAACAAAACCGACAACCTAGGACATAGTTCCTGCCAAGTGGCTGCTGTAGAAGTGAGAAAGGCAGTTTCTAGACTTCTTTTTTAGCTTCAAGCTGTTACTAGCGCAGTCACATACTGTCTTTGTGGCTAGCATTGCACCCAGGAGCAGGGGCTGGGGCGTCAAGGGAGGCTCTGCCAGCCTCTCTCTCTGGGATTTCGTGTGATTATTCAGGCAGCTGCCTGCTGCTGGAGCCCCTGCTGCCACCCCATCACTGCAGCTGGGACGTGTGCTGACTGGGCACCCTTTAGGTCGGGTGCTGTGATTGCTTCTTGCTGCCACAATGTAGGTCTGGGGACACCCGAGAAGAGGGAGTCAAGGCACTGGCGTGGTTTCTGCTCTGGGTGGCCCCCGTGCTGCCCCAGGGACGAAGCTGCTATGTAAAGGAGCCTGTATCAGCCCGACTGTTCTCAGGGCAACAGTCATTTCTCAGAAGGGACTCAGTTAGCAGCCAAAATAATAATATCGTTTAGGTGTGCTAACGACCCTGCCCCTGCCAGCTCTGTCCTGACTATGTTTAGCTTGCTACCTTCCAGAAACGGTGCAATAACACTCAAGCACCCGGAGTCTTATTAAATATCCGCAGCCCAGCTGAGCACGTTCTACATGAGTTTTTATTACAAACCACTATAAGTCCTTGTCATTAAACAGGCTGCTAATTCATTATTTTGGACATTAACAGAATGCAGAAAGTATCTTAAAATAACATCTTAATTTATATTTTTAACAT
This sequence comes from Aptenodytes forsteri, assembly GCF_000699145.1. Taxonomy (NCBI): domain Eukaryota; kingdom Metazoa; phylum Chordata; class Aves; order Sphenisciformes; family Spheniscidae; genus Aptenodytes; species Aptenodytes forsteri. The sequence continues at coordinate 1,416,630 of NW_008794082.1, forward strand.
CTTGGCACCTCTAATTTTTATTTTATAAGCTCCATTAATGCTTAATGTCTGCTGCTGTGTGGCAGCCAGCTACACTGACAGCTATTGTTGCAAGTCTTTCATCTTTGATCCATCCAATTGGTCAAACAATGAATTTACTACAATTTCCTTGAATCCAAAATATTCCTACTTTTACTATTGCTTCTGAGATAGGGGTAGATTTTTAATAATGTTCCACCTGAAGCATAAACCAACATATTTTTTTAAAATACATGTATCAGCCAAAGTTTTCTCCAGAATTTTAGAGGACTTCTGTCTTCTCTCAGGATCTCAGTATTTCACATGTGTGAATGCAAGGGTAACAAAATAATAATTTGTAACTTTACCAAATTGTTTGTCGGTTGATAATATATTTGGAGTTTGGACAAAAAAAAGAAAAATAAACACAACCCTCCAAAGAAATAAAAATAACATGGTTAGAGGGAAAAGGGAGAATAATCTATTCTGACCCTTCATCAGTTACATTACTCCACTGCTCAAAAAGATGTTACTTATGATTTATACACATATCATATTTTGCTGTGTTTCAGGATTTTTGAAAAATGGACATCCTCTTTAAGGTCTCATATACAATCACCATATAGCAGGCTTGCAATCTTTTCATGACTTAACAAAAATGTATATAATATTGTAAATAACTGCATACATATAGGACTTTTTTTAGGCTTTAAAAAAAAAAAAATAAAAAAACTATCAAAGTGGTTCTAAAACCAGCTTTAATTGGAAACCAGACCGCAAACATTTTTAATGAGTCAAGCTGAGCTGAAGCTGAATATTCTTTTTGAATTTGTGAGTTTTCTCTCTTTTCCACAGCCTCTGGTTCCTTAACCTAACAGCAGCTGCCAGCCTCAAGTATCCTCTGTCTTATATGCGTCCTTCATTAGGATTCACTCCCAGGTCTCCAGAAAGGTAAAAAGGAAGCAGCTTCAGGAAATGCCATGCGTGGCACTACTGAAGCTAGAAAGGTGTATTCCCTAACAACTATCCTCTGTGCTCAGGCAGCCCACAGTCCCACTGGCGAACTTTCATTAAACACTACGCTCCTTAAGTCTGCAAGGCGGCAGGACAGTTTCCTTAGCAGCCAAGGAATTTTCCACCAAAACAAACCAGGGATCCATATATCGTAGTATCTTTCTTTTATACCAGTTAATGTTAAATACTTCAGAGGAAAGTGTAAACAATGATCTTGATTTAGCAAAATAACATCTGCTTTGCTTTAAATGTGCTTAAGACCCCCGGCTTCAGCCTTCATTAAAAGAAAATCACAACTTCGGTAGCACCTAAAACATACGTTTAACATGTCAATTCCAGGTTACTTGAACATATTTTTACCTTGCATGCAAAATGTTTCAGGAGGACTGAACCCTGTGCCTAAAGCTAAGTAGGAATTTAAGTGCTTCCTTGGCCAGGGATAAATAAGAGCGCATAATTGAGTGCACTGGTCAGTCGGGTTATGTTGATATGACTAAATAAAAGCCAGCCAAGAACAGATCTTGGGCCCTAGGGCCAGAAAGTTGCCCTTTCTGTAGCAGGTTTGTCTTGGAAACAAATATTTGGAATAGTTCGAAGGGGAGCCAGGGGCTGAGCTGGCTCGCAAAGTAGTGGGGACAGAGAGAGCCCAGGCTCTCCCTCTCTATGCACTTTTATTTAGTGGTACAGACATACCCTCAGGATCCTACACTCCAGTTCTTATACCAATTTTCTGTTCAGGTAGCTCCACAGATTTCACTTCTGTTATTCCTGCCTACACCAGTGCATGCCCCTCAAAGGCTCTAGTAATTTTCTTACTTATGTAATCTGAAATCCCAGGGAAAGATTTTTTTTTTTCCCCCCCAGGTCAGGATGCTAATGCCGTGAGGTAAACATGTTTGTATATCTTGGGAATGTAAGGCTTCTTTGCTTTTCTGATGATGTGTCCATTTCTGTTAATCCACCTCTTCCATCAGTACCCAGGACCAGTCCATTCCACTTTACTTCTGTTCTGGAAATGTCAGTCTTATACTGATTTGTTGTCAGATGATGAAAACAGATTTAAGCACAACTTTCCTTGGGAACAAGAGTGAATCAGAGCTGTAACTGGACCTTCATAAAAATTTGATATTTAGAAACTTGAGGTTACCTCACTGATTTGATCAACCCAATTTACCTCCAGGGGCAATTACCATCTGAAATGTCACAGACTTTCTATACCATTTTGAATCTCCGGAAATAGTTCCTCCACTAATGATTTTTCTTATGGCACAGTGGGGATGCTTGTGTAAAAATCCTGGCTGTAAATTGCTGGATTTTAAAGCAAATATCAGTATTCTTGGAGCCATGTTCCAGACTTCCAACTGTTTGAGCTTGACAGGTTTGTCTTTAAAATTTCTGTATTTACTTTAAAATTTTTGACTGCTGTAGTCAGTGGATGAAACAACAGCTAGAATACTGTGTGGAAAGAAGTAATGGTGGAAGGTTTGGGTTTGTTTTTTTTTAAAAACTGTAAGTACCATGTTTATTTTCCCCCCCCGCACATTTCTAGTTCATAAGTTAAAGCATCTTCACTCAGTCATAGTTTGATTCTTTTTCATAAGGTGATGTAAGTACTTCACATAATGCTGCTACACCAAGATCCTTTTACTTGATATTTCATAAAGAGATCAAATCTCAAAGGCAAAAGCAGAAAAAGGAAACGTGTTGGGAGAGCATTCAAAACCATAATTCAAACATCACAAAAAAGAAGTTTTCATTTTGTTTGTAAATATAAATCAGAAAGTGGTCCCCTTCCCAAAATTAAGGAACCTGTAGATCCTTTTTCCAGCAGCAGGCTAACCAGCATTTTTTATCAATATTTTTACTGCTTCTGCTGAATGAGAAAAAAATAAGGCTGAGCTATGGAATGAAGCATATTTTACAATTTAACATTTAAACATGCAAGTGTCTATGGGAAAAAGGCTGGAACATGTAGGGTAAAGAAGACTTAATTATATATTACATTTCAGAGGTCCTTTCAGCCCATACCTCAACAGTTCCTAGCTACTCAGTCAGTCACTTATCTTCAGATGTAAATTTCTCTCCATCACACATGAACCTGTTGTCTAATTTATAAAATATTCCATCAAAACTTCCAGTTCTTCACCATGGGGTAACAGAAAGCATCAAACATGTTAACTAAAGGACCTCCCAGGCAATTTTAAGGTCCATCTTTTCTAGTATTCCGCCTCCTTTCTTCTACTCCCTTTCTTTGCATCCTTACTGTAATTTTGCATCTATCATGGGACAAAGCCTGAGCAACGTACCTAAATAACTTGTATTTAAGATTAAAGAGGGGGGAAAAAACCAAACAACCAACCCTGGGAAAAATAAATATTCATAGCTCCATGTGAGAGAGCACAGGGTGCAGAATTCACCTGGCAGCAGCAGCCCCCTTGACCCAGAGCTGCTCAGTAGCGCAGTGAGCCCTGCAAGGAAGACAGCAGCCGCCTCAGCGTACATGGGAAAAGGGCAATAACCACTATGCAGTGGCACTGTACAGGCAGTGTTTGCCTGGGGACAGGTTGAAAAGCAGTGCTGCTGCTGAAGACAGCCCCCGTGTTCAGTGTCACCGCCATCCCAGGCAGCTGCCGAACCCACCAGCTTCCTCTGCACCAGGCGCAGCTCCCACCCACTGCTGCTTTCTCAGGGCACTGGCTGGCTTTGGGAGGGGTGAAGGGCTCCCACAAGGGTCCCTCGCCGCCTTCGTGCCACCACAGCCACTTTTCAGTTAGTGCAGAAAATCGCAAACATGGGGCTATGGTGTAGTCCTTTCTCCTGCTGAAAAATTAGCTGGAGACTTTACTTTTCTGTATATTGCAGTTGCCACCAAGATGTCCCCAGATTGAAAACTGCTGTATAAAACATGCCTCTCTTACTCCTCTCTGATGCAGCCCCCTGGAAAAGTTTTAAAGCCCTTGGACTAGTGCCGATTCTCTGACAATCTCACCTTTGCTTTACATGAAGCGGGAACTATATGCTAGATGGTGTGCTCAAGAGCTGATAATTACTGTCTTAAATCTAACGCTATGGCCAGCATACACATAGAATATTTAATGCCTTTAACAAAAATGGAAAGGCAAATGCTCCTCTGCAAAGTCAAGAGACTTTGTGTCCTATTTGGCAATTCTAATACCTTTCTCTAGCAGATCTGCTTTCATCCCTTAAAGCTCTTTAAAATAACACAGGAATACCCATTATAATATTGTAAATAGTATTGCTCAGCTCTCTTTTCAGCAGAGGGAATAAAAGAGCCCACCTTGTAAAAAAGGCTTCTTATCACTTTATTTCCTTTGTGACTTTCCACGCATTACACTTATCTTTAAACAGGAAAAAAGGTATTCAGTCTTGTAAAATCAATGAAGCTTTTAAGCAGTGGAGTCATCTTCTACTTCCTTTGCATGAAGCTTTCCTAACTTGCTTCAGCCGGCAAACCTCAATCCGACCCTTCATGCCAAACTAGAGTAATTTAGCTGGACGCTAAAGGGATTTACAAAACAGCCTTTTGTGAAGGAATTCTCCCCCTTACGCAATAAAATAACCTCCAGCTAGTCAGTAGCTCTCATAGATCCAGTGTAGGGAACTTCTTACTTATTTATTCCCTGGGCAAACTGAAAAGTTACTGCAAACTTCAGTTTTCTCAGTGAATTAAAAAACTAACATGAAGAGGAGAAAAAGCCATTTATGCTTGGCAGAAACAAACAAAAATATTTTACTTTTTATTTTCACGTTATTTTTCTAACTCCTTCTCAGTTAAAATAAAACTTAAAGGGTGAGCTGAAAATGCAATTTTTCTGATTCCTTATTTATTTTTTCCCCTCCCCAAGGACTGCTTTGCCCAGTTCTCCCCAGATGCACCAGCCTCCCCCCGTGGGGTCTTTGCAATCTAAACCCATAGATCAACAAGAACAAAAATCACCATCACTTGGTATTACAAGATAACACCACAGCACAAGTGTCTCTGCTGGCAGGGACAGTCCGTGTAAACCAGAGCAACGCACCCTGGGCACAAAACTTTCTGCATAACCCGTTTCAAACAGGCTCCACCTCTGCCCCACCACCTCCAGTAAAACCACCAGCATCTGGGCCTCAGCAAATGCAGAAGTTGGAACGGCACTTAGCCTTTATGTTTAGAGAAGTGAAAGGGATCACGCCCTCCCTCTCTCTCCTCCCCCAGGTGCACCCTGCTTCTCACATCTGTGCGAATGGGATAGGGAGGGGGAGTAAAGGGCAGAGCGGGGAGGCGGGGGGGAAGGAGGAATTTCTGCAATTTTTACCATTGTATAAACTTTGGGACCTTTTTACTATCCCACACATTTCTGAGATCGTTTCATGCTTCTAGCATAGCTGTCAGTTCCTCTTAGTCCGTTTCCTTTAAGAGGAAACTCAGTATCAGGAGGTATGTTTCGCATCAGTATCAGCTGATGTACTTTCTGTTTGAGTTTACATCCTGCACTGAACAGTAGAAATGAGCTCAGTGCTTTCCTATGTCTTTCTTCTCTTCCTAGCTTTTATTATAAGGAGGGGGGGAATAAATTTGTAGCATCCTCCACCCACACTACTTCCCAAGGTAGTAAGGTTGAACAGGTAGCTGAAGAATGGGTGCTGACCCTGGCTGCAGAAACTGGGTGGGAGGACAGGAGTCCTGGGCTGCAGCTGATGGAAAGAAGGTGGCAGAGCCAGGCTGCAACCACTGCCAGTCCTTCAGATCCATCTGCTTTGAAAAAGGGAAAGATGTTGTCATCTACTGGTGGCAGGCCACCACACCTCGAGACAGAAGGGGGCCTCACCAAGCCACAGCTCAGCCACACACTCCTTCCTCAGGACTGTTTGCCAAAGGGCACCCCAGCACAGAGTAAATACATCATCCCTACTTAAAGTTGCCCAAATACACTGTCACATGCTCCTCCTTCTGTCCTACGGGCTTGGTGTGGGTGGAGGTGTGCACAGCAAGTTGCTCTTTCTCCCATCTCAGAAGGCCTGTAATTCCCTAGGTGACTAAAAAGGATACCTGCACATATTAATGGTCTTGCTGTGTTTTAATTACACACCACTTCTTAAATTCCATTTAAATATGATGCTTGTTAATTTAGGCACACAAACAGGCTGATAAGTCCATCAAGCAGATGCTACTGACATTTTCCACGTTGAGGACTGGGCAACAATAAGAAGCAGAGGTGCCTATACTGCTCTGTGTCAACATTTTAAAAGCAGCTCCACAAATGCCACCGTCTCTCAGCACCTAATAAACAGTTCAGGAGGATGTCGTTGAAGCTGCCAAAAGGGGTTTTAAAACTAGAGTGTCTCGCAGGAGTCAAATGCACAGCTTGCACTCAAAATGCCTCTCCCACCTCACAGATGGATAAGGGAGGCAGACCACCACTGCCAGACAACACAGGGCCCTGCACAAGGAGGCTGGGGACACAGGGACAAAAAGAGGTGATACGTGAGTGACACCAAGCACGACTGGGAGAGAAACGCTGGAAAAAATGCCAGTTTTGGGTGTTACAAAATGGGTTATTTAGCAGGGTTGCTTGACCAAGCCAGGCAAGGCAGTGGCTCTGCAGCCTGAAGCCCGGGTTTGCCCTCTCCTCCCCTTAAATAAGCGACCCCCTGCTCTGCTGGCTGGCCTCTGAAAATCCCTTTCCATCAGGCACCACTTCAGTAGGTGAACAACCCTCCCCAGGAGCTCTCTGGGAAGCACAAGCAACGTGATGCTGCCTAATCGAGGGCAGAAACCTCCACCAGGCAGCAGGGCACTGGCAGGCTCCTCTGCCCATTTGAGAAACATCTCGGTCCCTAACTACCCAGGTAAAATGTATTGGGAGGTTCGGGATAATGCCCACAGGACGCACAGAGAACGAAGGCTGCTTAGACCCTCAGAGTTTAGCGCTTGTGCGTCTATAGAGACCTGTTAGCACGAGAAGAGCTGTATCATTGTAAGATGAGGGTATGATTAATTTTATTGATGTGTGGGTTAGAAGAAATGAAATGGTGCTAAGTGTTTTGAGACAAAATAATATGATGTGTTTCCAAAGGGAACTTGGGAAAATAAACTTTACAAAACAACAGGCGAGGTTAATATGAATTGGGAGTTGGAAGCTGAATGTAACATTTGACGCTTTGGTATTTGAACCAAGCCCAAACTTTGATTATCATATCGATCAGTTGATTAAAACTAGTCACCTGAAACCTGGTATTATGTGCTGTGCGGGACATCAGAAGATATTGTTTAAGCCAAGAAGCATAAAAGGTTATTGCATCTCAAATCTTCATTCCATGCTTATGCTGTGGCAATGCCATTTATAAAGATAGCAGGAATGCCACATTTGAACAGAGCAAGTGTTATGTATGACTGCAAATGTTGTTGACTTATTCTGGGTCATTGGAGATTAGTATTTTGGAAATGGCAGACATGTAGAAGATATGGTGTATGTTATATGGAGTCAGAGAACAAGCCTGTTCTTGCAAGATTTCAAACTCAATTATGCAGACACAAGAAGTTTAGATAAACTTTTCAGATTATATCAAATGAACTTTTGGTTGCTTATCTGAACCATCCCTCTGAAAGCATTTGGGATTATTTTGAATGCTGTTGTTGTTGCTGGAAATAACAGCAGGTTAAGAATTTAGTTTTAACTTTTGCATTTCTCAAGTCTGGTTTGCCTGTTTGTGCAAAGGGAGGGACAGATTCCAAACTCTTTGCCCATTTTCATCAACATTTCATTATATCTAGCTGACCGCAGTGAATAGTTGCTCTCCAGTGCAAAGAAATCACAATTTGAGCCTTAGAGTTACATTAGAGGCTTTGCAAATTGAACTATGAAAGATTTTGCTTGCTTTTTCAAGAGAATATATTAAGAAAAAAAAAACCAAAACACAAGACTTGAGTTTCAGGGGGACAATAAAAAACCACATACCGTCCACAGGGGGACAATAAAAACTACAAGGCTTCAGTTTCAGGGGGACGATCGACTTGCTTCATGGTTTTGCTGTTTCTATCCCATACAGGTCAGGAACTTCACATACCTCTGCGCTATAAGGGAATAGCATCTGGTCAGTCCTAGAAAGCATTAAGTCAAGATGGACTTTCCATTTGCAGACTCCACCTCCTAACCTGGATCCGCTGCTGTAATGTCACTCCTCAGTTACTGAACCGTGCTGGGAGGTGGGGCTTTTTGTGAGGGTGGGGAGAGAGCAGTGGTCACTGGATTTTGTCTTTCTCCCAGACACTTCCCCTTCTTTGCACTTCCAGTCCTGCACGAGTGGGAGGTCACAGCAGAGCTGGGGAAGTAGTGACACTGGTCACCCCTCAGCAGAAAGGGTGAGGGCCTCTGATGTGAGCTGCAAGCTCAGGGCTTCAAGGAGAGCAGGGAATGCCAGAGAGGAGGACTCAGGCAATGGGAAATGGGCAGGGGAAGGGGAGGTCTGCCATAGAAAGGCAAGGGAAATCTGCCAAGAAAACAGGGCACACAGGGGAGACTTCCTAGAAAGTAAAGGTTTGGGGATGCATCAGTGCAGGGCCACCTTCCCGTTCAGCTGATGCTTTCTGGCCAGGCTGCCAGGGGAAGGACCACACATGCACAGCTGCCAGGCACACATTCTCTTTTTCTGTTTTTAGAAATGCATGATTTTGGGACCAGTACTGTGCTGCTGTGGCTGTGCTGCAATCAGGCATAGGATCTCGACACAGCACTGCCCTGCAGCTCCCGTGGAGCTTTGTGGTCTTGATGGAAACTTTCTTTCTGAAGAGCTCAGGCCACACTTTACAGCTGCTTCCTAGTCAGTAGATAAAAGACCATATTATCAGCAACTTGATCCTGAAACAGTCCCTAGTACTGACATAAGTAGGGATTTATAGCCTTAGACAGTACAGGATCTTCCTCAGCTTCACCCTTCAACAAGATTCACTACAATCCTTTCTAAGTGGAGTGGATGGGCTGTTTGCTCTCCTGCCGAATGGTAAAAAAAACAACCACTCAGTTGCACTGAAGTTTTCCAAAAGAGGGAAGGAAATACTGCCTGCTACTGAGATCATATATTAAAAAAAAAAAATCTCATTACCAAAGTTATCCAGCAGGTTACAGGACACAAAAAAACTAAATGACTGAATTCTATAGGTACTGCAAACTGCAGTAAGCTACAGACAGAGCATATGGCTGGATTTACCAAATGAGTGCTAATGTCCATTCGACAATACAAAAGCTCTCCAGTGTTGAAGTTCAAATAAGTAATCAAATTTCGCAAGGGAGGCCTATATGTAATACACATACTAATGCGCATATACGTGGTGACTCTCCACAGGGTGGTCATTGACCGTCAGTATGATGGCCATTTATTTGGCTGTCTCAACAATAACGAACTAGTATGGGTTAGTTATTGTACTCGAAATATAGTTTGCAAATGCAAATAAGCTCCGCCGTAGAAAGCTCACGATTACCTAAAACCTCCTATTTAACAACAAGAACAACCTTTTGGCCCCCAGAAGCCAATGCATGCAGAAATCTACTTGAAATCTACAGGAGAGAAATGTTTGCACTTCAGCATCTAAAAATTAGAGTGGATTCATGAAACGTTTAGAAATGTCTGTACTTTCTATACTCTGCCGTGTGCTAATGCCACCATATTCATAGTGTTCACAGTTCACAGATCTAGGTGTCAGCAACTAAACATAAACCTTACATGTGATGCTGCATTATTTACAGTAACCAGTGCTGCACAGAAAATCATGGCCCACAGCTGCAATTACACCTGTCACTCTCATTTGAATAAAAATTACATTTTGTCATTACTACCCAGCAGAATAAAAAGCAAAACAAGTAAAGCTTGTTTTTCTTAAGAGGAAGGGGGAAAAAAAAAGTAATCTCACCGCAGAAGTTTAACAGGTTCTCACGTGTCAGCTGCCAGTTTGTGTGTCCCCACGCAGCTCGTGCCAGGTAACCCCCTTTCACGAGAGGCGGCTTCCCAGCACAGTATTGCAGGGTTGCGCTTGCAGTGCTCCAGACAACACTGGACACTGTTGGTAGGAGGCTGCTGGTGAAAGAGGATCTCTACAGGCAGCTGCCAAGTGTATTTCTCTAATATCGATACAGGCAGGGTTTGGGGTTGGTTAATATCAGTATGTTTAAGAATGTAAATTCCCTCCCTGATTTGTGACTGTAATGAGAAATTCCCATCAGTACCTCAAGCTGTGAATCATTCATTTGTGAACAGCCAGTAAGTCATTGCCCAGACAGTTAAAATAAATCAGAATATCTATCTCCCAGATACTTGAAGTAACTCTATTTGTTTCGATGGCAAAGTACACACAATAGAATTAATTTCAGTTAATATTTTTGACCTTCTCTGTAGAAATCCTGATATTGGAGAAGGCTCAGAAATGGAAACATATCAAGATTGTCATTGCTTTTCAAAGAGAAAAGAAGCGGGTGCTGACGCAAGCTGAAAGAGAGTGGCCATCTGTAAAGAGGCGAATGAATGTGTGGCTCTTAACCCCGCAGCCCAGCTGGGTGCTTGGGATATCCTGACAGCAGTGAGAAACTTTTCCCTCATTTACTCAGAGAGATGAGATCTCTGGCAGGTGCAAAGCCCATGTCATGGGGACACAGTGGAAGCATATTGAAGGACGTACTGTCCTTCAGGATGGCTGAAGGACATTTTGCTGTTCTAATCCTCTTCCAGTGTGGTTGCCTCTCCGAGGTGACCTCTGCCATGAAAATCCAGAATAGCCATATAAACCATGCTCCTTCCACCCCCTCCCTTCTTCCTGATTACAGAAGAGACAAGGTATCTTTAAGAAACTACCCCTTTCTCTTTCTCACCTTTCCTGGGTCCTGCACAGAGCATGCCTCAGCTAACACCAAGGGCCTGGACATCACCAGGGAAGCAAACTGCTGGAGACCACCAGATGGACACAGCCCTGCTGCCTGCTAATTCTTCTACCCCATCAGCCCCTTTGTCTTCTCCCCCAGCTGCCCTGCTTTCCATGGCATGTCCCTCCTTGGGCTCTTAGTTCAGCTTTGCTGGTGTTTATGAGAAGAAGCCTTGGACTAGGTCAGCTGGTCATATACAGCCACCAGCAGCAACGCTGATGGTGGGAGTCTCTGTGTGTGAGAAACAGAGATTGTGGAGCACGTTTCTGCCTTCCTTCCACAAGTGAACACTGGGCAGATGGTAGAGCCCATCGTTTTCAGCCTCTGTAGAGGTGCAATGAAAATTTCCTTTCCATCTCTTCGGGAAGCCTTATACCCAAAGGCATTTTTTCAGGAAAGAAACTTCTTTCACTGACCTCAGGGACAACCACTTGCAACCCCTGAATGAGGGCATATCTCTCAGTCAGCAGCTTTATTTTGGGGGAAATCCCACTGAAGCCCAGCAGAACCAGCTGGAGCTTCACATAAGGGCTCCCACCATGCAGGACGCTCGCAACAACAGCTACCTGACTCCAAAGTTGGGTTTTCAGGGCAGAAACTATGGGAAGATGTAAAGCATTCAGCCTGTTCTCAGACAGTAACCAGTAACTGGCAATAACCTTGCAGGTTCAAGAAACCTCCTCCTTGTGGTCTAGCTTACCCTGAGGTGGTGCCTCAGCTAGCCGGCCCTCTGAACTGCCTAAACTACAGGCTCCTTAATACACTGTAGCTACTGCTCCAAGCAATTTCAAACAGTACACAGCCTTTAAAAGCCCACCTGGAGCTGAAACAGCCTGGAAATCTGCAAGCAGAGGGTACCTGCTGACTTACGAGACCAGCCAAAAGGAAGACTGCCAGGAAATACCTTAATTTCTCACAATAGCGGGTTCTGAAGCACTTAGTGTTTTTAACAGTTTCCAGTTAACTCAGAAGTGGCTGACGGTGAAACCATAATGTAGGAATTTGAAGCACTTTGCATGAAAGTGAACAAGGTATGGTTGAAAACAAGCAGGTGCCAGGAGAAAGCCGAGAGACTGAAGAGCTCAAAACTGTCCTTAGGTTGAGCTCAGGGTTGCTAGCACAACTAGCAACCTCACTGGTCACTGCTCGCTGTGTGTTGGGTCCACATGCCCCAAACCACCCTGCTGTGTCACACCGTGGGACTTTGAGCAGACAGAGGTGTTGGTGGAGGAGGGCTGGCTTGGAAGGACTCCTGCCCAAGGTATCTCCTAGCACACACACAGCAGGCACTGATACTGACTTGGGCACCTGCATTTGTGGAAAGCTCACATGAAGGGACATTTCGGCCTTGATGGCACCTGCTCCAAGTGCTGCTATGGGCTGCTCTCCCAGAATGGCTCCACACTGTGCTGCAGACCTTATACCTCCACGCAAAGAGCCGGGTCAAGGAGCCAACAGATTTCATTTCCAAGTCTGGTCACTGGCTATCTTTGTAGCTGACGTGGCCTAAATGACCAGATGACTCAAAATATGCAAAGCCTCATTTTAGAATCTGGAATCAACTTTCAGAATTTTCCTGTTCAGAAAGGCAATCTAATCCAGCTTGAGGCCAGTGAACAATACCCCGATGTTACAGAGGATCCCATCCTACAGGCAAAGAGCAAGCAGGGAAAAATATGCAAAATCAAAGGCAGACCCCCACAATAAGCAGAATGTGAATTTGCAGACACTGTAGTGAAGAGCAACAGCCAAATCTGTGCCCAGTATTCAGAAAGAGAAGAAATAAGATAAAGATATAAACCAAAACAAGTGAAAAGCGTCTGTCTGGTGGCAAAGCAAAACTCTTCTGGATCAAACTAGGCAGAGATTTGCTTGTTTTGGTGGAGGCACTTACCTCTTACTGTTAAGAGAAAGCATTAACAGAAGACGCTAACACAAAAATGGAGATTGAGCATAGTTATTTTCTCTAGATATCCTATCCCCGACGTAGTAATAGCTGACAATAGGCCTAAATTCAGTAGATATGAATTTTTAGCAGTAAAAAGAAAGATTAAACAAGAAAACTCTCATTATCAGCCATCCAAGTGGCTGGTAGAAAACAAATGTCAAGCAATGCAGAATACCAAGTTGGACTCATATCTGCATTTAATACTGCCGTGGAACAATGCCGATGAAGGCAGCTTGTCACCTGTTTTGTTCAGTGAAAAGCAGAAAGCAAAATTGTCTACACTGCTGGAACCAATGTCAGAGTTACTGGGGGCATGCAGATAAATAGAGACAAGCAGAACAAAACCAATTAATGTGAGAGTCAGCACTGTGGCCACACCAAATGAGGCAGCGTTTCCTGGCAGTTGGAAACAAATAGATATGAACAGCAATAATATTACCAGGAGATTAGAGGAGGTTCCCCCTCTCTATCAAACATAAAGAACATCTGTATCCCCCCCAAGTTGTTTTTTCACTTAAAATCTTGGACAGGTTAAACCATAGCAAATTTAGATAGCTGAGCCCTACAACAGGATGATAGATTCAAATTCAGTAGGTATGAATTTAAGCAGTGAAGTATAAGTTCAGATGCTCATACCCAGAACTAATCCATTTATCTCTACCTGACCATAGTGATGGTGATACTCAGGAGGACTCAATAAATTACAGGCACTTCAGGGATTATTTGAGCATTGCTATTTATATATATTTGAAGTGAAGTTTTATGATATACTTGGGCTGATGAACTGTTCTTATTTCTGACTGTACCTTTAAAAAGTCCTCACTCTGAACAAACTGAACCTGTTTATTGTATTACACACAAATTCATATTGCACTGACGCAATTGATTATAATCCAGGCACTGAAAGAAACCAGTCTGTCGGACTCCTTACCCCTGAACCACTGCTGAATTGCACACTGACCTTATAACCTGCATGCTAGTGCAGCAGGGAAAGCGGTGATGCAGCCCTTGACCCTGCTCCTCATCTCGGCATACTCCTTTTAGGCTGCAGGGGGGCCCATTGCACCCCCTTACTTGCAGCAGTCCCGAGCCTGAAGCTGCGCCTGCCCCCGCCAGTGCAGCTGGCGTTTCTGCAGCTGCAGTCTAGTTCTGGGTGGGGAGAACAAGGAAGAGATAGCGAGAAATAATCTCAGTGATTATATGAGACGGAGAATACATTCCCTTAAATAACCTCCTCTGCCTGCTGAAGTTATCAGAGCATGCCTTTCTAATGCCAGGTTAAGTTCAGTAGTTCACAGCTGCATATTTTGTTCGAGATCTGTCCTTAACTGAACAGCAAGCTTGGGGACTGCAGCTACGTGTAATATCTGCTAGGAAAAACACATCCATCTCAAAAGACATTTTTCAAAGAGGCACATACAAACTTGTTAAAAGCAGGAACCCTAATGGCCATTTGCTCCATCATACACCAGCAGCAGGTATGGCAGGAAAACGAACAGCTGCTAAGTTGCTTCTGCGATCTATTTTGTCTAGATGTTTGTATGTTTGGGAGAGTGGTCTGGCCCTTTTGCAGCTCTCAGATGAATCACTCTGCTAATGGACTAGCAAGTGCATGGATAACATTATCAGCGATGCAGACCATGGTTCCTATATTGCCTTAATACGCCTCCAAACCAATCTGGTAAATTACTTCCATTATAGGATTTAGATAGTATCCCATTGCAGATCAAGCTTCTGGTTAAATGTCATTTCTTTGAAAGACATATTTTGTGTCAAGGTCTGCTTGGCAGTTTCAGAAGAGACTGAACAGGGTCCCAGACTTCCTTATTTACTCCTCGAAGCATTCCCTCTCACTAGCAATCAAAGGGTGGAACCATGAGAGCCGGGAGAGGCATGGTGAGAACTTCTTTCATCAACAGAGGAGTGTTAGCTAGACAGTTTTTCACTAAGGTCTGTCCCTGGAGTACTGTAAACATGCAAGTCTCCTGGTCACATACTGAAAATTGTTTCTAGGCTGGGTTGGGTAATTCTAAAATTAAAAGGATTATCTACCATTACACTATTATGCTAGAAAAATAATTCCATATACAGGCTGCTGTTAAAGAAATTGACTTTTCAGTACCTTTCCAGTGGTTTTCTCCTGACTCTTCAGTGAAACTACAGAGCCCATCCCAGCTGTCAAAGTACAGCCAGTCTATGCTGCATTTATTATTGCATAGTTCCTTCCTTGCTCTGAAAGCAGATCTAAATAAAATAATTTTCTACTTGCCCTTGAAAAAAAAAAATCCTGCAACAAAACCAAGCCATGAAAAGGCTTCTATTTGTGTTAGAAAGGAAAAATGTTCTCCCTCTTTTTTAAACAAAATGAAGACATTTGTGTCCAGCCTATGCTTTTTTCTAGAGTTTTTATTAAACACTTTTACTTTACAGTTAATAAAAAGAGGCATTTCATTTTAGCAAAGTCCTGGCATATTAAAACTAAAGTGATGTGGCATATTAGAGGGACTTGCAAGTATTAACTATCTTTACATGATAATTTATTCCATATTTAGTGTTCAATGCTTGCAGTATTTAATACAGCTAAAGCATATGGTGCTGTTTTATTCAAACGGTAAACTATGTGTTCATTAAAAATACATGGAAATGTAAACATCATGTCAGTGTTCAGTGTTTCAGAAAGGAGCTGTTAATCCTTGCAAACAGTTTCATTATAATAAGAAGCCCAATCAATAAATGATTTTGTTTCCTTATGTATTTACTTGGTATTATGTATCCATTTAGAGCAATTAATTTGGTTATATTTCACATTTATATATATTTACATTTCTACATTATTATAAAGGAATGTGTCATTTTTATTTTGATTTGATAAGAAACAAAGATTGGCAAAATCTGTTTAACTATTAAGCTGGGAGCTGAGATCAATCTCCATTTCACTTGAGGATTGAAAGCAAAAAGCTTCTGGCTCTACAGCAGCTTTGTCAGCCTTGGCAATTTGCATTATGTTACCCATGATAGTATGCACAAGGAACCATTGCCACAAATGCAATTTAAGAAAACACTTTCAGTTCTTTTTACTCCTTTCTCAGTATTTTCAGACAGCTGGAGTGCCTTTTTTTCCCCTTGCTGTAGAGAGATTACTTATTACTTGTATTTAACTGAATAAAAAAACATCTTGAAAGGTAATGAATAAGTTGAGTTCCTAAGAGAAACTTTTCAGGGCTTTTCATGCAAAGGGTGAAAGCAAGAGGGATTTTGCTGGAACAAGGTAGGCGCACTGCTATGGAGACTGAGAGTCTGTTGAGCAGAGGAGCAGGGAGAGCCGAGGTAGGTACTCTGGGAACGCTTTTCACAGCCCTCTGCCTGTTCCTATCAACCTGGCACTACCTGGACCACTTCTAAGTGTAAACTGGCCACTGAGGCTCTGTGCTCCGTGTGCTTAATGACGGCATTAGCATAACATTATAATTTTTCAGCTAGGGGTCTTACAGGAAGAGGTAGACATTCGGGGCTGATTGCCGTACTGATTAGCATGCAGGGTTGGACATTTTTCACTGTTAGGAAAAAACGTCTCCCTCTTTACTGAAGTCAGGATGTCATCCACAGAGCCTGAAGATTCAGTACAAGCTAGATACAAGAGTTAACCAATACCTCGGTACGGCTGTCTCCCCACTCATCAAACACTGCTGTTGATGCAAGACCCTTTAACTATTTCATCAGGCTACCTGAGGGTTTAACATTGTGGAGGTATCTCCCTCCAAATCTGACTTCCGTTTCCTTACTGGGTTCCTGCAACTCAGCCTGACGGTTGGCAGCAAAGGCAAAATGCTCCAAATACCTCTGCTGTTCAGACAGTGAGCAATCACAGAAAAGAGACAAGCCTTATCTGTTGCCTTTGGGCAGAAGGACACTGATAACGGTACACTCAGGATTTTGCTCCAAGGCACAAAGAGAACAACATATTAACTTGCAACTTAGCCAACACCTGCAAAGCTAGCTAGCCTGTCACCATCACAGCTGAAGCTCTCCGCTTGCAGATGAGAGTCACGTCCCTTAAAAGAAAAGCCCGTATCACAAGAGAGATGGTGAAATCTGGATGTCTTTCTAGCAAATCACATGGATTCTGCCTTGATCCAAACAGAAAACTTAACAGTGGGGTGACTGGGTGAAAGTTTAAAACTGAACATGAGTTAAAACTAACTTAAGACTCACTATTGGGTTACTTGTGTGAAAAGGTGAAAGTTTGTGTTCAGCAAGTCAGGCTCAGTGATCTAACTGAATCTTCTAACTTTAAAGTCTCTGAGACTGGAGTTGTGACGCCCCATTTTGTTGTCAATTTTTTGTCCTCAATGCTATGCAAATTCAGCATGAGTATTTCTTTCTTACAGCCATTTAATTTATACCATCCATTACCCCTGCCTGCGTGACTGACATTTACTGCATGACGTCTGGTAACTAGTGCTGGCGGCTGGGAGCCAGGAGACCTGGTGTCTATAGCTGATGTGACTATCTTTCTTAAGTCGCTTCATCTCTTCTATTGCATTCACTTAATCACGGTCATCATCTTCAATTGAGCTGTTTGAAGGGACTCTATTATTACAGCTGTTACACCCAATACAACAAGGCTTGAATTATTTTCAGGGAACACAGCAATACAAGATTGTGAATTATTAGGTAGCACGTCTAACCTAAAGTATTTGGCAGATACAGTCACAGAGTTGAATGTCACACCATCCAGGTCTTTTTTCCACCCAGTCAGCAGTGTAGATAAGCAAAACATTTGCTGCCTGTACTGAAAAAAATGTGCCTCACCCACCATGCTGCAGAAATGGAGAGGAATAAGTGATTCATTTTGCCCCTTCTTTGATCATTATTGTTTTTTTCATGGGCCTGATCCAAAGTCTGGTGCTCTGGATCTGGCTGGAGGCTTTTCCTTCTCTTCGTTCCCTTTCCAAGTAGCAAAGGTTCCTCCTGGTTCTCCTAACTCACTCACACTCTCCTGTTGAAACTCTTGGAAAACAGGTAGAAAAGCTGACAGAGGAAGCCACAAATCCTGTTAATTACATAAATTTACACCAGGTAAATACCCTAGACCATCCTTTTCCCTCTTGATACCTCCAAATAGTATCCAGTTTTACCTCTGGTGTTCCTGAGAAAAAAATCAGGATGCTGATTTAATGAGGACAAAGAAACTAATTCAGGAAACATGAGAAGCCTCCAATGCACATCCTTTCATGCAGAATCAAACTTTAACCAGAACTCTATTAAAAGTGTAACATGGTTAAATAGACATTTTATGTCCTTCAGCCATTAGCACTAAAAGTCCTAAGAAGAACTACAGGACATCTTGTGAGAATGCCTGTATCAAAGGCATCAGATGGTTTTCTAGCTTTCCTTTTACAGATCAAGTTTTAGAGACATTTTGGATAGTAGCATCCTAACATTTGAAATTGAAATCAAACCTTGGGAATGCACACATTTCTTGGGATCACTGCATTTATTTCACATGGGCTGCAGAAAAAGAAAATATTCCAGGTCCTCTAAATCCTCGTGCTAAAACATTTCCATCCCTAGTGTAACAAAATGTTCAGATGCACAGACTTCCCCAAATGATCTCAATATTAAAAGGACCATTTATTATTTACTGAACTCTAACCATGTCCTTGACACTTGGCAATTCATGAAGACCTCCCTACTTAGAGGAGTCTCTTTGAGTAACAGGCAGGAGCTGAGACCTGCTGGAAAATCATGGGCAGGAGGAGGTCAGAGAGTCCCTCTCTTCTGCTGTTCCTCCACTACCCTTCGCCCAGGTATTGAATCTATTATTGAGCAAGTTGTCTCTAGAGTCTCTGTCTGACTGGTGTTAAGTTCCCTGCCCAAAGCCGTTACTGTGGGCAGACACTGTGCTACCCCCCTTCCCTGGCACCGTCAGGCTGTCACCTCCCCTTGGCTTTCAGCAGTCCTGAGGCAAATATACGCTGCAGTCTCTAATTTACCTGTCAGTCTTCAAAGTACCATACGTTTTTGGAGGACTTGGTGTTGCAGAAGGTAGGTATGTATCACTGAAAAAGGAACCTCATTTCACAGCTATTTTCCTGCATCCTTAATGCTAAATTTTAAGGCCATTTTTGCCCTGTTGTAATTCTGTAGCAAGCATAACTTAATTACTTGGCCAATTATAATATCAGGGACTATAACAACCATTACGTGAATGGGTGTTGAATCAGCACATTTTCCACTCCACAATAAGCAACAGGAAAGAGAGAGGAAAATGTATTAACTGAGCAAAATCTAATAACCATAATGCTACCTACAGATATGTGCTACTTAATACCATGAAAGGATTTTATGCTTCTGTTCACATGGTAATATCAGATATAATCTCACTGAAGGAAACAGTGATTCCAATGTGCAAGTCCAACATCAGGAAAATAATGTTTTTATTTTAATATCTGCGTGCAAACAAAATGTTGTCTTTCGTGGTAATCCTTAAATGCGGGGGGAAATAATACGCAGGCGTGTAAGGATATCTCTTCATCAGTTCAGTTAAAACGTATCTGCCACACTTATTCTGCTATTGTGGACGTATCCAAGGGTTGACAAATTCCTCCCAAAATTCAGATGTTTTAATCCAGAGATGCGTGAATAATGAAATGGTCAGAAGCTGTGCTGGAAAATGAGAAGGGGTAAAAAAAAAAAACATACCAGGTTTAATTTTCCTCTGTACCCCTCACCTTGGGGGGGAGGGGAGGCAGAAAAGGAGATGGCTAAGCCTTTAGAAAATAAGTCAATTTAAAAAACAAAAGAAAATTTGAAAGAACTAGCACTTCAGTTCAAGAGGCAAATGTTTGTACCAAATCTGAAGTCATACAGTACTCCACAAGTGTTAAATGTCCTTTCATTATTATCAGTTGTTACAGCTACATGTGATACCGATTATGTTAATAATCAGGATAATATTTTGAAGAGGAAGTGTTAGATTTTCTAACAGTGATTAGTACATTGATTGTGATTGGCTATACAATTACAGAGTTATTAAGGTAGTAGTTGGTTGTTTAACATGGCATTTTGTAAGTCAGCGACTATTTAGGACATCAGCGGGCCCAAGTTGGAACATTTACACTTGTAAAGTACACAACATTTTCTAATTATAAAATTCTCCTATTAACTTTCGTTTCCTAAATAGGATCCTCAAGTAGAAGGTTTCTGTACGCCTGTTATCGGAACTGAAGTCCACAGCATGCATCCAAGTCTAAATCTTTTTAAAAACAATAGCCACATTTATGGTGACCTCCTCTAATACCTGAATACATATTTAAGCTGAATTTATTATTCCTTCAATGCAGGAAAAGATACCCTAAGAGCCACGTATTACGTAGTCCTTATCCAGACACTACTGAAATAAATGGGAAGGGTCCTTTTATTCAGGGACTTAATGCAAATCCTAAATTGGATACTTTGAAAAGTTAAATTTTACATCATTTTAGGTTACATTCTTATTTTCACTTCAGAGATTCAAAATAAGAGCTGACTAGAGTGTTAATTGGAGATTTTTACCACAGCTGGAAGTATCCACCTGTACAAGGTAACATTAGATGTATCAAGCTATAAATCCTGATTTTTTGTGAACTACACCTGGATTGCACTTTTTCTTTCTCATGAAAAATGGCTGATGCAAGAAAGATTTCAAGACATATCAAAATCAGGAATTTATTTATATTTAGCACTGATAAACCAGTGAAGCCTTGTTTTTAGTGTTTATAAAAGGCAAGAAAAATAAAGATCAGCTGTCACATTGCAAACACCACCTATTTCACATACTTGCAGCTAGCTCTGTGGGGGCAGGTAAAACCAGATTTTCCTTTTTTATGCATAGACACATCAGGCATCCCTAGAAGTATGAAGGAATCTTGATAAAACAACCATATCTAAATATATTTTCAAAAGAATAAGTGCATGGTATTGTAACCCATGTTGTCTCCTTGTTATAAAATAAAAAACAGCTATGCTGAATGTGTGTCACATTTTTTCAGAATGTACTATTACGCTGCTCTTGCAGTTGCTCCTTCTTCTTGGCCACATTTAGCGTAGTGACAACTGCTTTCATAGCCCAGGTTCACACTGCAAAGTTTTAACAACTGGCGTATGGGTCCCGACAGACAAATTTCAGGAAACTGGCAAATCTATTTCTCTTTTAAGCCTGATTACACCTCCTTCCTTGAATAGCACAAAGTCTCAGAAAACACATGGTCATTGACACAACCTGTGTAGATGCTGTACTATGCCCCAGGAGCCCTCAAGAAACAGTCACGTACAGCATTTGTATCCATGATGGTGACAAAGCCAATCAGGATTTTTAGCCTCACAAGTCCAGTGACTCAGACTGCAGATACCTACACATATTTCCCCAGTCTTTTGGAAATGCCTCTTCTCCAGTGGCCCATTCCCACGACCTGACAGACAATCGTCCACGGAAGACAAGAGCACCGCTTCAGCTCTATGCTGTTGGATAAATGCAAGATCACCTCAGCCTGTGGGGACAGGAGACTGTTTCAGCCCCCCTCCCAGGTCAACCAGAGGAGCAGGGACAGCAGTTCTGATGTTGCAAGGAGAACAGACAACAGCAGCTATGAGGGAGAGAAAGGCAGCCAGCACATGGCCAGGGAAGCCTGCCCTGGCGAAGCAGAACCACAATCCACACAACCTCTGGAGATCACCAAAAACTGCCCTGATTTGGGAGCAGTCCCTCCTCTTTGGTGGCATCTCCCCGTTCACACTCAGTAGTGTTATGAATGTGTGAATGGGATGGAAGAGTCTCTGGGGAATAAGAAAGGGTGGGGGGGTGACACTGCCGCAGGTCTCTGGCCTTGTGAAAAACACCAGGCTACAACCTGCCATCAAATGAGGACAAGGGATGACGCTTACGTAAAATTCTACACTTTTAACATCTTGTACCCATACACAGCACATAAACCCATCCTCTCTCACATCCTCTTTAAAAATGGCAGCACTTTGTAGAGTTGAAAAATAAAGGAAAGAACATGGCGAGTAGCTAGTTTATTTCAAAAACCTGTCATAGCTATACAGCAAGATACCAAGCGAGCCATCTGGTAGGGTTTCAATTGCTGCAAAACAGAAATACACCAGGAATACATTTCATAAATTAGTAAAATAGTGATCCAGGTCCCTGAGCATAACAAAATAAGTGACACAAGGACATAAAAGTGTGTTCCCTTAAAAACTCGCTAGTGACTCTAGCCTGAGCTCTTGGGGTTTTTTTGGTTTGGGTTTTTTTTTTAAAGTCCCCAGTACTTATGCACTGAAAAACACAGAACTAAGTTCAAGACCAACTTCCCCACTCCAAACAGACCAAGCTGTTGCAGAAGACGGCAAAGAGAATACTAGTTAAACTTCTTTCAGGAAGAATTACTTTTGTCAGTTATGTATTGCTAGCAAGCGACAAGAGTCCTCTCTCGTTGCGCGGCATTTCTTGACCACTCTGACTTCATTGCTTTTTAAGCTGGTCTCAACAGCATTTGCCAGGAGATACTCATCAGTCCTTAGCTGCTCCACTGCATGCTGGTAGAAAACACAACCACGACTGCACGTAAACAAACTGGCTCCATGGGCAGCTTGCACTTCTTTAGTGGTGCAAGAACAGGTAACAGGCAACTCTCACATCCACAGATTCTCTTCTTTGCTCTGAATGAGCTAAGTTTATTTATTTTTTTAGATTTTTTTCCACACGCTAAAAATGTGTGCAAAGTTCAGCATAAACACATGAGAACCAGTAGATGTTTTGCATCACCTTTTTCCTTTCTTTTGACATGATCAAAAACGTTGTAAATATTTGAGCTATTTACACAAGAAAAGTACCAAAAAATAAGCAACAATTAAGCACATGTTAAGACACAGTGGTAAAGTGATATTTTCCTCAGCTTCAGCACTCCTCGGTGACTCTGCTTGGTGCTTTGCTGTTGAAAACCAATAGATGACTCTGTTTCCTTCTCCCAGTCACCACATCATCTTTGTTATGCCAGATACTCCATGATATGCAGGAAGAAGCAATAGCATGAAAACTGCTTGCCTCAGAGAGATGCAGGCAAGTCAGTCTGCTAACAGTATACCAAAATGTTCCCTGGCTTCAGGGTGGAGTAAGACAACCCGGTCCTTCTAAGAGGAGCCCTAGGCTCACAACAGGGTAGCTGGTTCCAGTATCCGCTTCGGATGGTGAGCACAGACATGGACCACACCAAGCCTGGCTTTCCACACCTGGGACTGGCCGCAGCGGGCCTTGAGCCCTCTCTCATCACCCTACAATCACGTAGCAGTCACTGCTGGCATTACTCTGAAACCACCACCAGGCTGAAACAGTCCTCTCAGTACCACAGGCACCTTGCAGTGCAAAACAGAAATGAAGATAAGAAACAAATTACGCCTCAAGACTGCAGAAGTATCACAGGCTAGTGGCCTGCGCTGCGGGGCTGGGGAAGACTTTTCCCACCTCCCTCCCACCGTCCTGGGTGCTGCTAGGTCTCCCAGGCTCCATCACCCTTACCGCCTGTGAGGTGCTCACATGCACCACCTGCTTTTTCTTCTTGAAAAATCCCATCAGCTCTGTCACAGCGGTAATAGTCATTTAAATTGCACCAGACCCCGGTGAATTGTGTAGCCTAGCTATAAGCAGACATCAGATATGAGCTGGACCCATGATCACGCACGGGAGAGGTAGCTGCTGGGCACTGGGGATTTTAAGTAGTGAAGAAAAGAAAATGTCAAAAGCCATCCCCACCCACCTGTGATTTCCTAAGCTCTCCTCTGTGCTTTTTTGTAAGCCACAAAAAAAGCACATCCTGCAGGATACAATGCCGGAGGGCAATTGAGGGAATGCTTGGGCTGTACGATCGCAGTGTACCAACCAGCCAGGAGACTGCACAAAGTATGAGCTCAAGCTCATACTTTTCTGAGCACATGTCAAAGTCAGCTGTTGCATGTTGATAAAGTCTGTAGCAGCAAACTTCCTAGTGTAAACATAGCCTCACTCACACTAAAGTAGCCGGTCCTAGAGCCCTCCTCTGCTAGGGGGTAAAGCCGTCACCGCAAAGTGGGAAAACATGACAAGAGTCAGACAAAATGCATGGTGATTTACTAATAAAATGATAGAGGAATGAGATAACTCATAAGCACGGTAACCAATTTACTCCATATGGCTCAAACCCTGCTAATGTTTGGGATTGTATCTCACAAAAATGTATACAACTCATCAAGAATTTCCCTCCCAGACCACTTTTTATTAAACAGAGATTTTCAAAAGCATTTTCTGCTGGGCTAAACTCTGCTTCCATCAAAATCACTAGCACTCCAGTTTAATTTTGATGGGAGCAAAGCTACGCCAAAATCCCACCCGCAAAGTTTTATTTACTAAATGCAGGGTGCTAATGCTGGTATCTCTGCAGCTATATGAAATCATGTGGCATGCCCCTGGAAAAGTGAACTCAGGACTTTCTAGCAATACAGACCCTCAAATAAGAGCCTGTTTCAGCTCAACACAAATTATCTCTTCGTATGAATGACTTCTCATCAAATCCTAGTTACAAATGTTTAGGTAAGGGTATCGATATTACACTAATGCATTGGGGAACCAAAAATAAAGAAATCAGAGAAATTAAACACCAGCAAAAAAAGAACAATAAAGCCTGGACATGCTTCACATTCTTTTCTGAATTAGAAGCATCGGCCGTTCCCGCAGCAGCCAGCTCAGCAGCTCAGAGTGCAAGTCTCCTTTGCAAAGTCTCAGTGAGACAAGACTATCAGAATTAAGGAGGAGAGATAAAGGATAAAAATGGAGTTCAGGAAATAAACAAACAAATAAAAACATAGAGGACTAGACTTAGTTTAGCCCAGCAGACTCTACTAACAAGGCGCATCTTATCTCTATAGTCTTAATAAAAGCACGGAAAGACAACTTATTCCTTTTCAGTACACACTGAAATCAGTCAAAATAAACTGTAGCTTAGTTGGAGATAGAGCTGTTGTGGACCATAATTACATACAAAGAAAATTGATATATCTAACATGAAAGCTTTCTACACTGAACAAATATGCAATATCGAAGATAATTACTTTGATCCTTAAGTCTTTTCCACAAAGACAAAACTCTTGCCAAGCTGGAAGTTGATTCTGCAATTTTTAATGTCTTTTAAGATAACTCATTTCCTCCTGCTACTCCCCCACCAACCAGCAAGTCCCAGATTTTTTTTTTTTAAATTACTTAAGAGGACATGCCCACTTAAAATAAAAGAAAAAGGGTTATTTTTATTTATTCTTTTTCTTTTTTCCTTTCCTTTCTCATTTCTCCTCTCTCCTCTTCTCTTCACTACTGCTACTATAAGTAACACTTCAGATAGCTCTAATTGGAAAGCAGTAAAGAGAGGGGGAAATAAAAAAAAATCATATTTGTGGTCATCATCCCCCCGCAGTTATGTTTACTATTGACATGATCTTGTACAATTAATTGCTAGAAGTTTTTTGTCATAGGCATTTTAATGTGATTGAAATTGAATAAAATAACAACAACAATATTAGTCTTTTTCATTGCTTCCTATACTGAAATCATTTAGTTACTTCTTCTGTTGTATAAAGGAAGCTCTGGTGCTGCAGCAAGTAAAATAAACTTTTCTTTAATCTAATGATCAAAAGGGGCTGATGTTGAGTGGTGCATGTGGGACCAGCCAAGGTCAGGGAAACCAAGGCATCTTTAGAGAGGCATCTGGGGAGACAGTGCTTACTGGTTCTTCACTCACACTAGGTTATGTAGTACGCAATTAGAGGCATTTCCCAATACCCTTAACTGAGACGCTACAGACCAAGTCCTTGGAAGCCTCTTCCTCTCTGACAAAACGTATCCAGGAACCTTCTGATGATCTGTTGACGTGCCTTATTTCCAACTTGGAAAATTAAAATCTGACTTGGTACACAATCCTGCAAAGGTTGCTGACCTTTCCAAACAGAAAGTATTGGAAAACAAAGACAAAAGAGTTTGTAGCTAGATCTATTTTAGCCAGGTACCCCAGGGAACTGAGACCCACGTGATTGCAAGAAGGGGTGTGTATGTGTGTATACGCATGCCTGTGAACTCACATGCCTACGTGCATCTATCCCTTTTCCTCCTTCCCTCTCCATCCACCCCATAATCTTTGAGACTATTTCTAACACATTTCATAGAGGAATAAAGCTCTTGGAGATACTCATCCCCTACAATGCAGTGGAAAAAAAGGAGGTGGGCAATAAAGAAAGATCTTACTAGAGCTTCTGCTGAGGGAAAGGTAGTAGTGTGAGCTCAGCGAGTGTTAAATACCAAGCAATCTACACAGGACATCATTCTCGAGGCACAAATTTGAAGAAAAACAAGCCCCCAGTGTTCATGCAGCTGCTTTTTTTCTCTAACTGCTTGGACTCCTGATGGATGGCCTGTCTTTAATTTTGGTGAACCCATTGATGCATAAATTGACCTAAGCAGCACCAAGTACTTGAACACTGTGAATAGCACAATGTAGGCTGCAGGTTAGTAGACTGAACAGTTTACATTAATGTGCTACCTGTTCAACAGCTGGCTAAAAACTCTCAGTTTATAGGTTACTGATGTAGGAACAGTTTGGTCCAGCACTGTAGTGGATTTTGAAAGAACAGTCTTGGCATGAGGTATAAATAACAGTAGAACGTGGACTGACTTTTTAAATGTGCTTTTGAAATAGGAGTCCAGGCTTTGTTTGGATACAGAATCTGATGTACCTACCCCACCACTCCACAGGAACGCCGCTGGACCACATTCCCACAGAGGGATGGTAATAACCACACACCTCTGACATGCCTGGTTACGCTGCCCAGATGTATTCACCCCTTTTTTTCCCTGTGCAGAGTATGTGAAGCAGAAAAGGTGGCTCATACGTTCGGTACCGATTCTCCCCTTTCCTCTGTAGGCTGTACTCTATAGCTAAACAAGCAGAGGAATTAAGTCAGTAACTAATGACTCTCAACCTGGGAGAAAAGGAGAATTGGAAAGCAATTCACGCTTGAGGACACAGGCATAAATTACTCCAGGTAAGCCACACACAGCGTGTCAGCAACTCTGCAGGAACTCCCTTCGTGCATCTTCTACCCTGCCACAGCCTGTGGCAAAGGTTCATTTATCCCTTTGTCCCTGCAACTTTCTGAAGCACAAATGCCTTCAAGGGCTGTCCCTGGAACGATGCCACTTAAGCAACATCCGTAGCCCTAGCAGAAATCTTACCATATGTATTTCTTTTTCTCCTTAAAGTTGAATCTATTATGGGCTTTCATACAGTACCTACTTTCTTAGCACTCACGTAATACAGGCTTTTACTGTCAGGACTTAATGTATCAGCAGGGAAGAAGAGAATAATTTCAGCTCTATATATTTCTCTGTTTACATCCATTTCTTCAGGGAGAATACAATATTCCCATTTGAAAGCAGCAAGAAAAAGGGTTTTCTGGGAATGAATATTTCAAGTATAGTACTTCAACATTATTACAGAAATGCCCAGCGATTCTAAGGACATACGTGCAATACTCTGAATAACCTTTTTCAAATGTTTTGTTAGTGAGCTGATACAGCATGATCATAACAAACAAAGGCTTCTGGCCCATTTTATAGACAAGTAAATAAAGCAGAGAACAGGATGTAGGTCTTTGCGTTCAGGTTTA
Organism: Aptenodytes forsteri; assembly: GCF_000699145.1. NCBI lineage: Eukaryota > Metazoa > Chordata > Aves > Sphenisciformes > Spheniscidae > Aptenodytes > Aptenodytes forsteri. The sequence goes on from NW_008794082.1 coordinate 1,444,224, forward strand.
TACCTCAGTGCTATGCATACAACAGCAAAACGTGCTTTTCTGAAATGACGCACAGCAGTAAAAAGTGGCTCTTAATTACAGGTGTGTTGTCCCAGACCCACAGATTTGTGACTGTTAAATATTATGCTAAAATTAAACAATACAGCTTCAGGGGAATCATCTGTTGAATATTTTTTCTGCTTAGGGAATACCTAGAGAGAAAAAAGCCTTGAAAGTTTTGCTCTTTTATCATACTGAAGCCACAAGAAGCTCAGTGTTTAACGCTGATTTTATGTTTTTAAACCACTGGTTTACATTTGTCATGTAAAGCAAGTTATTCCATTTTATACATTTCATACTGCAGGTGAGCTAAGAATCAGTCCAAGACAATATTTTTAAGCAGTTAATATGCAGTTACATTGAGAATAGATCAATTTTTTTTCCAGTTTTTCTTTGCTTGTTTTAAGAAAAAGGCAAGGGTTTTCTTTAGGAGCTTGGAAAGGGTATTTTTTCACAGAAAATCTGTTTTCATCAAACATTAGTTACTGGTCTGTTAGGAACCTGCACTTATTTGCAGGCAATGCAAACAGTTCTTCAGCTCAAGGACTATATACTGAGACAGCCCCTAGCGTGATGGAGTCTTGACGTCGGGTAGATGATACTTTAATAGAAACGGGGGGGGGGGGGGGGGCACACGGCAGGGGTACATCTTGGGGGGGGACATAGTGAAATCTCAGCCTGAGAGGAACAGACGTTCTAAGTCTCTATTGCCTTTTTCTTGTTATTCCATCCATTTAATCCAGACTATGTAACCGACTTCGGTCTTAAGAAGTAAATGATGAAGGACTTTTGGAGGATTTTCACTAAGCCTTCCCTAGCTGCTGGATTAACAGGACACTCAGACACATTTTTTTCCTGTAACACTAAGTATCCTGTCACTTTTAATTCAAACTGACCTACTGCAGTAGCATTAGTTCAAATGCAGTTTGTTTGGTGTGAGTGAACGCTTCACATTGTCTTGGACAGAAATTTCATTGTAAGTACAATGCAACATTTACCACTACAGAAACAAACAAATCACGATCTTTAAGCACCAGGGCTACTTCATGTAACAGCAGGGACTTTCAGAAGAACAGGAGGGTTTCATGAACTGGAAGTGGCACTGAAGAAATGGCATTAGCAGAGTGAAGAAAGTTTAATGGAAAATATGGCAGCTCAGGATTAAGGGGCAGGCAAAGGTGAAACTACTTCAGTGCGAGCTCCTGCTTTCTGCCCAGCAGATTTTGACTACGCAAACCTGAACTGTTTGCAAATACCTGTTGTTCCTTGCCCAGAAAAGTACATTAACTTCATTTCCCAGTAATTCCACACACACACACCCCAAATACATGGCTTCTTTCTGTACCCCTGGAGTAGAAAATATAACTCCCCAGCAACTGTCTCTGGACTGCTGCTCTCTTCAGCTGCATCCAGGGTTATGCCAATGCTCTTTTTTCCACATAGAAAATTGCAATGATGCCACAGTGCGTGGTGCCCCCACAGAAGATTTTAAGTAACTAATTAGCCATCAAGATTAAAGGAATATAGGCTGACCAGGAAAAGAAGTTTATGAGTAGGCCTCCCACTAAATAGAAAGTCTTAAAGCAGCCATTTCCCTGCCATGTTCTACATTTTGTGCAGTCATTCACAAATCCCCACTTCCACTCCTCTGCTGGCTAGTTCCTCTCTATTGAACGTCAACGCTTTTCTTCCCGTGGCATTACAGAAACGGGCTTTCCTACATCCGGCTCTAGCCCTCTGTGTGTGTCTCTCAAGCTTCCTTCCAAAAAACCTTCTCTTCATAATGTGAAGTTAGATAGGAGTGCTGGATGCGTTTCATCCTCTACAGACTATTCTGATCCTTTCTGCTTACTAGGAAAAAAAAAAAATCACTGGGGAATATTTGACCATATACTACTTAACTGTCAGCTGCTACTGGAACTCCTTAGTGGGCCCAAACACTGAACCTGTTTTTCGATCCCAGCATGGTTTCCCAGGCCGAGACACCCAAGGAGAGGCATGAGAGGATGCGTGTGCTGCCTGCGACTGCCTGCGGTTCCCCTCTCCCACGGGGAGGTAGAAGACCCTAGTCGCCAGGGATGTCAATCAAGTGTTAAATTTGCAATGGCAAAGCATTCTTTTAAGCCAGACATCTATTTAGTAACGCTTACTCTTCACTCAAAATTGCAGACAAACCTGTCCATAATCAGATAACCTGAAAAAGACTCTGACAGATGGCTGGTGACGTCTGTACCTGCCCCCTTCCCCCATACTTGGCCAATGTGCTGTGGTTTGCAAGTATCTGAGAGAGGCAGCCTCTGAGAAACAGGCACACTTCGCACTCCTGGGCAGGCCGTACGTGTCACAGTAGCGAGCGTAACCTGCTGGTTAAAGCACAAAGCGATTATCAAAAGAGTTCAGACGCTGTTCCTCGCCACACAGATCATTCACATGTGCTGCACAACTTGACAGGTGGTGGTTGTGTAAGTTTGGGGAAATTGTTCTGTAATGCTACTGAAAATCTTGCATTTTAACTTTTTTCTGGGTTGGTGAATAAAGAAGGTTGTGCAATGGAAATAACTTATCTTTGACAGCATTGCTGCAATTATACTGAAATTAGCAAAACAAATAAAACCTCTGCAAACCTTTCCTCACTTTCAAAAACCAGAAAATATACTGATGTTTATAGGTGTTCTCAAGGAACTGTAATTCATACTAGTACACCGCACATTAATAAAGCCTGATGCTTACAAGCTGTGTCTGTCATGCAGTCCATCTGATTTGTTCAAGTGGTCATGTTAGAGCAGCACTGCATCTGAGCTGGTGAGGTTATTAATTGGCAATAAATAGAAACACACTATTTAAAACACTTTTGATTAATACAAACCCAGATAAATCTGAGTTGGCAGATTTATTAGCACCAAATATTATACTATGTCTCAAAGAATGATTAGCCAGGACCCTTGACAGGCTGAAGATATATGATCTGGTATATCAGCCTTTTTCTGCATCTATTGAGAGATGACTTTAGGTGTGTGGGTGTTTGTTCAGTGCTTGTGTAAGCTGTTAGACTGATAGCCCTAAAATATGAAACTTTAGCTTAAAAACTGGGCACAGGCTGGGTCCTCTTTTATAATGCTGTACTGTGCCTTAAACAAGGCTCGGGGGCTTATTGCTAAAAGCAGGACAGGAGAGTGACTTGGTGCTTATTCACCAAGGAGACAGCTAAGAAGTCTAATGAGATATTTCTTTGCAATGTAGAAGGTATAAAAATACCTGGGACATGCTTCACATATTTGGTGTGTTTATGTTGAGTACAGAATTGGTCATTTTTAAAATATCATACAAACTTTTCATGCTGCACACTTGTATTTGCTTTACATTGTACTTTGTCCTGAAGAAGTAGGTATCCCTATAGGGATATCTTAGTGAAAACACTGGGGAGAAAAAGCACAAAGCAAGCTCTCTATAGTTAAAAAGAGAGAATTTGAGACATTTCTTCCCCCCCCACCCCTTTTTCCCTTGCAAAGGGAATCAGTGTACAACTTGCTTCAGATTGAAGTCAGCTTTGCAAATTCACATTTGAGCAATAGCCTGATCTAGAAAACTCTAAATTAACTGATTAATCCCTCAGAATATCCCAAGAAAACGGAAATTTGACTGTTTGCAGAAATGGAAAGTAAAGGAGGGGCATAAGTAAAAGCAAGATGACAAAAGGGCCTGAAATTTCCAGTGAGCATCTAAATTTTGTGAGCCATCCTCAAACCTAAGAAGCATGTGTTACTTAACCATAAGTAACAGGACTGCAGCTGAGCTCTTGACAGAGCTGTAATAGAAAGAGAAACGTAGCATGGACAGAGGGCATTAATGGTTATTTTCTTTTATCATTCCCTGCCTTCTTGAATTCTTATTAGGAAATTAATAAACACATATGGTTCACAGAACAAGTCCAGGCACTAGGAACTTTCCAGAGTACTTTTTTTTTTTTTTATTACTAATGGTAATTATGCCTACAGGTGAAGTAACAGCTGAATGACTCAGGTTACCCTGCTGTTGAATTTAATCAAAGGAGTCGTGAATCCTTTAACAAGACCTTTTAGAAAAAGGACAAATATCATTTCCCCTATTATTGGGTTACAAAGAATACAAAGAATTTATTTCATAACACCTAATATATAGTAAAAGTATATGAGGAGAGAAAGAGAAAAGGAGAGGAAATCAATAAAGCCACTTGAAGGCATGTTGATTTTTTTTTTTTCTCTGAAATTTTGTGGCATGTTCTTAAAACACTGCAATAATCTAGAAGGCTTGTAGATGCTACAAATTAGTTAAGAAAATTGTGTGTTAAATTCAAAAATTGTGAATTTAACAGAAAGAGCATTTGACTGCTGCTTGTCTCTAGAGCACACAATACACATCAGGAAGAGGCAAAACCCCATCTACCAACACTAAATCTTAGGAAGCTGGGCTGAGATTTAATTATTTCTACTGTTCCAAAGCCTGTGGCTTGTAGAACAAACTCTTGCAGAACCTGGGAATCAGAAGCAGCAGGAAAGATCGCCTGATCTTTGGTGTATTCTGTCTTCTCTGATGTCCCAAAGTATGGGAAATTTGAGACTAGGCAATAATTTGAGAGGTTAGACCAAACGTGGTATTTAATAAAGCTCTGGTAGATTTCAAGCACCTTACTTAGAATCATAGAATAGTTTGGATTGGAAGGGACCTCTAAAGGTCATCTAGTCCAACCCCCTGCTGTGGCCAGGGACATCTTCAACTAGATCAGCTTGCTCAGAGCCCCGTCCAGCCTGACCTTGAATCTTTCAAGGGACGGGGCATCCACCACCTCTCTCGGCAACCTGTGCCAGTGTTTCACCACCCTCAGCATAAAAAATGTCTTCCTTATATCTAGTCTAAATCTACCCCCCTTTAGTTTAAAGCCATTCCCCCTTGGCCTGTTGCAACAGGCCCTGCTAAAAAGTTTGCCGCCATCTTTTTTATAAGCCCCCTTTAAGTACTGATAGGCTGCAATAAGGTCTCCCTGAAGCCTTCTCTTGAGCACTGATGCTCCTGAAGATAATAGTGTAGAATAAACCCTGGCTTATCGATAAGACAACTCAGTGTTACTACTGGATTCTTCAATTCATGAACATATTGAGAGTTAACATACTAGCTCCACTGTCAGAACAAGAGTCGCAATCCCTCCCGTCCATAACGTGTTTCTTCACTGTTTGATTTCTATCACTCTCAATTTAAGGTTAAAAAGAAAATATAAGGAAAGAGACAAACAAAAACAGTCTTTAGTCTGTCTCTTGCAGTAAGCAGCAAATAGCAATAATCTTCACACCCCCAGAAATTTTCTGAGACAACTCAGGACTCTCTCAAGTTGGGAAAGACTCTCGACTCTCAGGGACTCCCCAGTTTCTGGCAGTGTGGCCTATCTCTCACTCAGCACAAGAGTAGCCACTACTCCTCATGCTGGCTATGATAGCCATGGTGGAGAAGTTACACTGTCTATGTGTAGCCTGCAAGATAAACCCTCTGCCTTGGTGCTTGATTGCCCAAAAGCTCAGGTGCATGCCACATGGCTCTGGTTCCCTCACTGCCTAAACTTGAGCTCACCAGAGCTCCTCCCCTAACTGCACCTGGGTTTTTGGAGACAGGCATGACAGAAAAGTAAAGGCTACATGCCTACAGTCACACACAGGTCAGTGGCAAACGTAAGAGCAGAATAATTTTCTACCCAGGAGACCCTTCTTTCAGAGTCCAGCCCAACCCAGAAAGTCAAAGAATTAACAAGTACGGCAATCTTTCACTTCAAGTGCTCATCTGTAGAAACTTCTGTTATGGTAAAGGCTAATTAAGGTCAAGCATACCACACTCTATGTAGGAACTTAAGTCATTCACTCTCTGGAGGAGCAGGATTGCTTTCCAGAGGACACTTGCCAGTATTTTGTTCAAACTACTTTCAGAAGTCACAAGCAATAGGGGTTTTTTAGTAGTTCCTTTGCAAGATACTTCAGGTCTTGCCACCTGAAAACTCTAACCGGATTTTTGGCTTAAACGTGTCTCCACTTAAGTTTTATATCCCCATGCCTCTTGATCATGCTTGGGTGCATCAAACTACATTTCTTTCATTCCTGGATGTTTGCACACTTCAAACATTTATAGCCTGTTATAACATCATTTCTCCTTAGTTATTACCTAGCGATACATTGGATTATTAAATCAATCCAACATTTTGTCTGAGTTCTTTCCTTCCTTTCCAATATTTGCTGCTTCCTACTGAACCCCCTCCAATTTGTTCCTCTCTTTGGTAACACAGTGCCCCAAATAAATTCAGCAGGCAAAATTCAACGCTCAATGTAAAATATGCTACTGATTCAATACATTTTCCTTTCTATCTCCCCCCTATTTTTACACCCTTCTGAAGATCAAGTCCCTTTTTCGCATCTCAGTAAAATAACCAGGTGCATTTAGCATCCAGTCTAACCCTTGACACACAAAACATTGAATGTGTTGAGCTCCCAGGAGAAATAAAGAAATCTGGCCCTGTATTTACACGCCTGAGGATAAAGCTGGGCTCTTTTGAAAAATCTGTGCCACACCAGCACCACTGGAAACAACCCGAGACCCAGGGCCTGTTGCCACCTTTGCTCTGAGAGCAAAGATGGGGATGATATTTCTTAAATGCCATGAGTAACCCATGAATAAAGACTGGGGCACAAAGGAAGCTAGGATATACTGCTCTTTCATTGTCAGGTGACAATGACAATGCAGTGACAGTGTTGGCGAGGACGGGCCAGGAGCGTGGGGCACATCGCCCCTTCTCCCTTCCCATGCAGTGAGAGCTCCCCCACCTGGACCTCCTCCTGCCCGCCGCCCCGGGGTGGAGGGCTGCTCCCCAGCTCTTCCCTGAACGGGAAAAGGGGGAATTTCAACAGGGGCACGTCATTCCCTCCTGGCACAAAGTAAAACTTTGAGGCCACACAGGCTAAATGCACAGGAAAATAGCGTCTGCTGTATTTCTGCACACAGAAAATGTATACTTCAGGAACAAAAGTATTCAGCTAGCATTTATAAGCAAGCTGTTAAACAAAAGCTGGGGGTTTCCTGCTTCCCCACGCTTCTGCTAGACGAGAGGCGCCTGGAAGAGACTGAAACGAGGAGAAAATAACTTTCATGGCACGCTCCCCGCTTACGCCTTGCTTGTGGGGACAGACAGAGCGCCCCAGCAAGCCCAGCCCCACGGCAGCACACGCCAGAGATGTCGCTGGGTCACTGTCCGGAGCCGTGGCAGGAGGCTGAGCGATGGGGACCCATGTCTCATCGCCTGCCTGCCAGCCTCGGCCCCCGGGAAGAACCTGAGGGGAATCCTTCCCTAGCTCTGGCCCAAGACGGGACAAAACTCTCCAACCCTCAAGTTTCACCACCACCAAAGTTAAATTAAGGGCGCTGGTTTTACTCTCTCGAGCACTGGGAGAGGTCTGCCCAGTTTGGATGCCTGCTGCTGCAGCAGCTGTGTCTCATCGCCTGCCTGCCAGCCTCGGCCCCCGGGAAGAACCTGAGGGGAATCCTTCCCTAGCTCTGGCCCAAGACGGGACAAAACTCTCCAACCCTCAAGTTTCACCACCACCAAAGTTAAATTAAGGGCGCTGGTTTTACTCTCTCGAGCACTGGGAGAGGTCTGCCCAGTTTGGATGCCTGCTGCTGCAGCAGCTGCGTTTCACGAGTGTCCAAAACAAAGCTTGCCATAACCGCTTGCTGTGGCTTGAGTCTGCATATCCTTTATCACACTCCTTTTAAAACACCGGTATTTTCCAAAGGAAAAGAAAACATCCTGTGCTATCTGGAATTTTCCATGGTTACACTTTGCCTAGAGATGACTTGTCCCTCTGAGGAAACTTTCAGCATTATGTAATATTTTTTTAATTCTGTTGTTTGTATCTACAGAGGCAGGCAGATAAATGGAGAGACCAATAAATGAAAGAATAGCCTGAGATTTTTATCAGAGTGCAGAGCTAGGATGACTCAATGATCAAGACAACTGCTCTGGAAAGTTTTAGACTTTTGTTAATTGAAGATTGCTGAAATTCCAGGATGACAGGGGGGTCATCCTTGAATCTTTCTCACGGAGGAAAATGTAATTTTAACAGAGGGGTGTGACTGGAAATACCTAAAGGGAATGCCATTTTTAATTTTGAGATCCTGTCAAATTGTGTTTATAAAGAGCTAAATGTTCAAGTAACCGCTTGAGGATATGTTTTTTTGTCAACATTTAGAAAAATGCACAAATCTTAGTAGTTTAAAAAGCCACAACTGTGAATCCCACTCTTAATGTTTAAATATAGAATTTAGTTGTAACCACTGTTATCCGGATTGCCACTTTTCTGAACATTTGCATCCTTAAGCCGCATGCACCTTTTTTGAAAGTGTTGATTCCTCCCAGAAGCAACTCTAAACTCACTCTCCTCACTGCTCTGTAATATAAATATTGGACAACAAGTATTTTTCTGTGTTACTGTATAATTCTTGTACACACAGATACTATAGTAGTATAATTTCTGAACAGTATGATTACTCACAATGAACTTACATGCACACACAGTCTGCAAAAGAGTTGGGTGTCTGGTTCGTCAAGATGAACAAGACTGTCCCGTCATAAACGTATTTTTATCATGAGGTAGTCTGTGTACGGACAATTTAATTACTTGCTTGAGCAATAAAATTCCCATAACAGTAAAGGCTGGCCAACCTACCCATTTCTCACTTGATTAACCTGCTGAAACTCAAAACACCTGTTCCAAACTAACAGATTTTTATAGAATGAGTATCAGAGGACTTGACAGTTTGCCACCATCTTGGCATCATATTTCACATAAGACACTCCCCCCCCCCCACCCCCCAAATGCCTTTCATTCTGTGTGGCAGATACATTTGCCTGGAGCTGTTATCAGAAGAATGCAGAACACCTTGTGAAAAGGCAGATTTTTTTTTTTTTTTTTTTTTAAAAGATACGAACTCAAGGGGAAAAAAAAAAGTAGAAAAGTATACTGATCATCCATATCCAGAGGCTAAGAGGCTAAATCCTTTTGTTATTGATCTACTTAGGTTAGGAATTCAGGAGATACATGTGTACCTTTGCATGTCTGTGCTCTGCTGGTCTGTACTGTGTTTCTTCTGGGACACAGATTAAAAGCTAAGTTTAAGGATCTGTCCTAAATTCATATTTTATTTTTAATATTGCAGATGCCCATGAGTTGTAATAGCCGAGGTGCCAAAGGTCTGTCAGCATCTTCCAAAGCATTGCATTACACCCTATTGAGGCAAAAAGTTACTCAAAAACCAGAGGAAAGAGCTGTTGTTTCATCTTTGTTGTTTGAAAAAATATTATAAGCCTTGTGTCGTGGGATTTAGAACATCAACCCATCTGCTCTGCTGGTTAAACTCACTTATCTATTGAGATCAAATTCTTAGCTGAGGGAATTTCAAATAAAATTAACCTCCTGCTTCTCTGGTATACCAGTTGGGGAATCACTTTTCTCCTCTACAGCCTAGGAGAACTCACGATGTGAGTTATTCTTCAGGGCTTGCTCTGTGCTGCCTATGAAGTAACACTGGAATGGCAGGGACATTTCTGCACAAGCCCTTCAGTGGTGCCGTCCCAGCAGCAGATTTGCTGCAAGTAAAGAGACTTTCTGAATTACAAAGGAGCAACAGTGTATGCTATTACATTAAGAATTCAAAGTAAATTATTTAATAAAAAAATCCTTGTTTATACTCCAGCTGTTGATTATCTCCGAGCCTGGTAGCAGTGGGTACTATTTACAAGGAATTCTGAAGAGTTCACGCGGAAAGAGAACATAACAAGACAACCGAGCCCAAGACAAGACACTCTGCACTTCACTCCTCCACAGGCAGATATCCTAACACTACCTGTTGATTCCTTACTTCTGGCACGCAGAGGTTGCATCTGACTTTTCTCAAAGCAAACTGAGCTTTCATGACAGACTAGTGGCAGGTGGGGAGATGAAATTCCTCTGTTTAGCCATGCAGAGGTGCACCATGGATAACCCCCCACACGGTTATGTACATCATCCCAGCCTGAAGGAAATGCCTACTGGGCAACAAAGATAACTGCCTCCAACACTCGGCCCTGTGTTGGACCGGACTGTAAGTGTTGGGTAAAACCACTGAAGCCAGCATGTCCTGCAGTGTGAAAGAGAGAGCCTGATTAGCACCGTTAGTGTTGATATAGCTTAACCTCTAAACTGTGCCAGCCAAAATAAGGTTTACCACCAAAATCACGTTTTTACTATGCCTATCCTTGGACTTTTTCAGCTACAGAAATGCCACCACAAATCATAATTCCCATCTGACTACTACTACACAACTCACATTTCAATAACAGATTTGGCCTTCAGTCACAAACCCTCTTTAAGCAAAGCCGACGCTCTGATGCAATCGCTGGCTGGTATCACTGGAAATTAAACAAACCCAGTATCCAAGATGGAAAAATATTCTGTTGTCCATCACCAGTATGCTGAAGCACCTAGTCCCTGGTGTAAAACACAATTAACACTGTGTATGAATGAGTCATTGATTGATTTTAGCTCTCTGAAGGACACGCTATTGCCTGCTTTTTCCTTCAGATGTTCCACATTCCCCCAAAGACACCTAAGATTATAGCATGTATTAAGTCTTGTTCCTAAGGGTCAGTATAGCATATCAACAGAAGAAATACAGTTTATTGCTAACTTTCTGCATGCATCATTTGCAATTCCGTTCCATGGGCACTTGCTGACTGAAGTAATCTCAATAATAAAGGTGAAGAATATATATTCCTAGAAGACTATTATATGGAATGACATAGGATGTAATACCCTGTAGCCGTAGAGAAATTATGACTTTAAATGAATGAAACCAGTGCTACTTATGTGGTGACAGGAGGATACTGCCTTTTAAAAAAAAATATATATCTGTAATGAAAGCTAAGCTGTTATTATGTGTAAAGCAGCTGCAGTGAAAGTGATAGCATTAAAGGCATTAGAACAAAGATTATCTGTTCTCTGTAATTAAATCCTTTTCCCTGCTTTATACCAGATGACTCCTCAGGTCACATGAGCCCGATTCAAGCATCATCCTTGAAACTAGCCTGAAGAGGTTGGAGGCAGTCACTGGAAACCCCTCAACCTACAGGGATTTAATTGTTCTGTGGTTTCCATCCCACCTTCTCTCTGCCGGAGCAGAGAGTTGTAACATTGATCCTAAAAGTATCCGGGAACAGGCTGGTCTTTGCACAGCTTCCACTTCCCGCACACTTTTTGCCAGTGACCTCTCATACATTTGAGATGACAACACGTAAATATCACTTCCTTGCCAGAGTGGGCAGATTATTTATATCCTAGTTCCAATAGCTGTATGACAAAATATTATCTCGTGGTCACTGAAGGGGGAATACCCACCTCCCAGAAAGTGAGCGCAGTGCCAGGCTATTCTCTGCACGAGTCAGGGGGGACAGAGGAATGTGTCAGGACATCTGTGGCAAACAGACACTCCTCAACGGCCTTTTATCAGCCTGTCATTCTGGCCAGTTTATGGGATTAGCTCCATGCTCTCTGATTCAGCTTTCCTCCTCATCTGACACCACCTCACCTATTGCTTACCTAATACTCTTCTGTTGGAAGCAGTCACACAGGTTTAAAAACAAATAAAGGTTTTGCACGATCCCGGATGAGGGGAAGAGGGACTCCTGCTAGTTCAAACTGTGATCCACATCATCGGTGATTAAAGAAAGAAAAAAAGAAAAAAAAGTTACTGCTGTTTGGTGGTTTATGAGAGCTGCTGGTCTCAGTCTAGTTACGGGGGGTGCGGGGGAAATCTATTCACATGGATGCCCTCAGCCTGGTAAGAGGGTCTCAACACTTGGAGGGCAGGAAGGCTGAACTTACCTTTCCTCCACCTAGGGTCCCTTTGGGTTAGAGCTGGAGGTGAAAAGAAGATAATGACGGAGTCAGACCTGAATTGTACCACATCCCTTTACAGCCAGAAAATCAAAGGCTGACCCAGGCCACAATCCTTCCGCTCCAACCATTCTCCTGCTAGACAAAGCAGCCTCCTTCTAATACAGTCTTAAGGAAAGCAAGCTCTGACATTTACAATCTGTTTCCCTTTATAATCACACTCGTTTTTCACCTTGCGAGGCAGGCTGGTCCCTTCTTAAACTTAGCACTGAAAGAAGAAATTAAAAATAGAGGAAGATTGACTTGGGACACACAATAGTTTGAAGAAATTCAGATATGAAATGTCTCTCTTTTACGCAGACAAAACAGGAGTGTAAATGAACCAGCTCTGCTGGAGCCAAGACTGGAGGAAAGCCTGGAGCCTCTGCAATTCATCAAGGAGCCATAGTAGTGCCAGTGGTGAGAGGGCACAGAAAATGGAAGAACCCCAGTTGCCCAGTGAAGCCCACTGTCATCCGTGGCATGAAGCCAGGCTGGACTGGAAATGGGCAAGCATGTGCTAGCCCTTGTAATTCAGTTGAAGTTCAGTCTCTGCTCCCTGCCCTCATTTTCCCTGACTTGACCTCCCAGCTTGCTCCTTCCACTACCACCTCCATCCATGTTCTGTGATCATCACCTCCATCAGCTTTCAGGATTCCCCAGACCTTTGTTCTGCTTTACGATGAATGCAATTTACGGTATGTCCCAACAGCACTATCCTTCAGTAAGAGATGCACACATGGAAGGGAAGCCAACAGCAACACTTAAGCCTGTCAGGTAAATGGAACCACCCCCACTGCAGGTAACTGATGAACTGGAGAGAGTCAGAGCCAGAGCAGCGAAGTTCTGGAGAGCCCAGGCCCCTTACTGCAGTGAGTGGCCAACACAACTAACAGGAGGAATGTTTTTTCTTAACCCAAACTTTTCCACCCAAGCTTACAAAGGCTATTACATTTTACAAAACTTTGTAGTATCTACTTTCAGAGCTTTATTAGGTTCCTTTTTGCTGAGCAGTTAAAGGATATTCTGAGAAGCCATGCAAATGTGTAAACTAAAACAGAAAACTGATGAGAAAAAAGGAAGCAAATGAAGTTTTACATGAACGAGCATATGAAGTTGTGGGTGTTGTACAAATATAGCTTCCCTGTGCCACTGTTTCATACTTCACAGCAGAGGACTGCTGAGCTGGTCCCAGGGAGCTAGGAGAAAAAGGCAGGTCAGCCCCTCTATTTTGCACGGCATGGCAACGTGCTGCCAAGCCAAGTCTGCAAAATCTTTTAGAGCTGTAATGTGTATGACCATTTTCCTACAGCCACCCATAAATTCTGTTTGCTCTCTGAGGGGGCTTAGGTGCAATGATTTTAGATGGAGTTTGGTTTTTGGTTTTTTTTTTTAGTAGGGACTCTGACTTTCGCTTACTGAATCAACAGAGGAAAAATACAAACTATATAAAAGTACGCCTACTGGAAATGGGGACAAGACTGGGAATACGTGTGTGTAGAGGTAGAGGGGTGCATTCAAAAGCAGATAATGAAGTAGGTCTTTTGTTACAGAGGCTTATAACACATTGCAGGTATAGAAAGCCAAGGTAAACAGGAGTGGCTAAGACTGCTTTCTTGTATCCTTTTTACAAGGGCATAGTAAAATCAGGCATTCCAACTATTTAATCAGCTAGCCTGTCTTCGACGCTTCAGCACAATGTATGAGTAAATGGTATGTTGACAAATTATGGATTTAATGAGAGTTTATTTCTTAACCAAGGGAATTAAAGGTTGGTTTAAGCCTCAAAGTACATTTGTGCATTTTTATCCTACCTAAAGCAATAGAATATTTTTATCTATACACAAGTTGCTTATGGAATCCTATCTTTTCACTCTTCTTGATGCTATCTGGCAGCATATACTACATGTTGTAAACATGCCACATTAAAAAAAAAAACAAAAACAAAAAACCACAAACCAAGTTTTTTCTGATCAGTTCCTTTTTTAAATAACTATTTGCATTCTAGCATTAGTACATTTTATTAGTATTAGCATCCTTTAGGAGAAGCGGGGAGAACATGATGTACAAAGATAGGCTGAAAGAAGTGGGTTTGTTCAGTCCTAAGAAGAAAGGGAAAAATCGTATACTATTGCTTCCAACTACCTAACAGGTGCATATAGAGAAGGCAGAGCCAGAGTCTTCTCAAAGGGTCAGATTTCTAGGGTGGGAGGTAACACGTCCAAGTTGCAACAAGGAAAATTTCAGTTGGGGGGGGGAGTGAGTGACCTTGTGGAACCTCCATCCTCAGAGACACTTCAACCCCAACTGGAGGAGGCCTGATCTAATTTGCCCCTTCTTTGGACAGGATGACCTCCAGCAATCCCTTCCCACCTAAATTATCCGATGACACTGCTGCCCTGCCTTGCTTTACTTCACATTACAGTAGCTTCTTACTTGGATTCTTATAGTGGACTTTGATCAGTGTTAAATCTCTAACAGATCAGAAACTGTATCTGGTGTAAACAGCAACTGCACCAGTATTCTCCCAGAGTTTGTTCCATGACATACACTTCAAAGAGTTTCAAGTTCATTCAAATGTACAGGTATTAAGTCTCTGTGACAATAAAATGCACTCCAGATTTCATGCTGTATCCCAGAACACATTCTAAAAGGGTATCACTCATTTCTGCCCCCCACCCCCAACTGTGTGCTTTAAGTGTATGGGTTTCATCCAAAACTATCTTAAAAGCCATCCCAGGCAAAACAATCCTCACGGACATCAGCTGAAGTGCTTCAGCTAGCAGTTCTTTGCAATAGAAGGAAATTCCTAGGAAAGCCTGAATCCTCCTATCTGCAGGACACAACCTCCAAGCTTATACGAGAGTCCAAACTCTTGCCTCCAGTAGGGGAGTGGGGTAGGTAGCTGTTTAGTATCAGATGAATGAGAATGCTTTTGTGCTTAGGAAGGCTTTCAAACTTGTTTTCTTTTTAGGACGCGTTAAATGGTTGAAGGACAAAAAGGACTTTAATATAAGCAAGTTTGAAAGTACCAGGGAAGTATTTTTATCAATATGAATAAATGTATTGCTTTACAGACACTAGTCCACTTTACCCCATGTTAAAATAGACATTTAAATTCAAACAGGGAAGTTATCTCAGTCAGACATGCAATATAATTTATTTTATATTTTTTACAGCAAACCACCTCCCATAGTCATTAAGTGTTCAGTTTCCTACCCTGCTAGGTTTCTGGCAACATACGTTTTCCTCTGTCCCTCCTTGCCAGTTCACCCACTACCCTCCAATCTCCTGCTCTCTGCTTTCTGGTTTTCCATGTGTCCTGGTTTCGGCAGGGGTAGAGTTAATTTCCTTTCTAGTAGCTGGTACAGTGTTTTGGATTTAGGATGAGAACAAAGTTGATAACGCACCGATGTTTTAGTTGTTGCTAGGTAATGCTTACACTAGCCAAGGACTTTTCAGCTTCCCATGCTCTACCGACTGAGAAGGCTGGAGGTGCACAAGAAGCTGGGAGGGGGCACAGCCAAACTGGCCAAAGGGACATTCCATACCATG
>NW_008794082.1:1459986-1496126 GCF_000699145.1 Aptenodytes forsteri
GAGCGGCTGCGTGGTGCTTAGTTGCCGACTGAAATTAAACCACGACACCATGGGATAGATGTTTCTAGCATAGAACACACTTCTACAGTTTCTCTATGCCGACTCACACCATTGTACTCTGTCTTCATTAGTACCCTACACTCTCTCTCTTCCTGATGTTTTTCCTCTTCATTTGTCATTGATGTTTTCTTTTTCCTTTGTGTAGTTTAGGCTCCTTCCCCCCCGTCCCCACCCCATGTGCTTTCACTTTCCTTCTTTTGCGATTAAGATTTCATTTTAATGCAAATTTCAAAGCAAAACATTGTTATTCCCAAACGCTACATGCACACTCATATTTGAACAAGACAGAAACAATTCTCATCCCTTACCTTTTGTTCTAGGTTTTCCCACCTTGCTATGATGGTTTCTTTCTTCCTCTGGATTAATCTCTCATTTCTTTCTTTGATGATTTTTTCTTTAATAGCACAATTGTTTTTCTTTGATGGTACGTTAAACTTCTTTTCTTTATCAGTATTTAAAGCTTGATTGATGTTTGACTTCTTTTGTCACTATTTTCTTTGAGTACCTTATTTATTCCTTCCCTCTCTTGGTCTGCTATTTTATTCCATCACCATTTTTAGGAATACTCCTCAAAGATAATGCTAAAAGAAGCTACTTTTTCTTAGAGGGCCAGATATCATTATGTCCTGCATAAGTGCAAACACTAAAATTAGTAATAGTGCAAACCTGCAAGATAGATTACATAAGCTTTTTTCTTTTTTTTTTCTCTTTTTTTTTTTTTTAAACTCAAGGCACTTCTAGGGTCTGGGCTGCCACTAGTTTGCACCTTGAGTATGCAAAGAAAGAGAAAAGCAGGTGTTAAACATTGTACTTTAGAGCCACTTAGCACTGTGAAGGCAGAAGCCCTACTTTCCTTTTCCCTCAGCCAGGCCATAATTGAAGCTAAGCAGAACACTACAGGTCCTCTTTCTAACGGAGTCTATAGATCTGTAGTCAATTCATTGAAAAATTATGTTTGTGACCTTTCATTCTGGCATGAACAGCCACCAAACTCCATTTTCCATGAAGTATTATCAAACATGGATGTTTTATCAACTTAACTCTGAAAATTGGAAACCAGAAGCTTTGGAATTTAAATAACACCCTGATAAACATTGAGATTGGTAAAATTATAGTTTGCTTATTTGACCACAACCTGGGACCTGATCTTGCAAGTGCTGAAGTACATGATTAACTCTAGGAAGCAAGTGAAGTTACAAGACCTACAAAAAGTGGTTTCTATAGAAGAAAGAGGGTATGGAAGATTTAAACTAATAGTTCTGCTCTTGATAGTAATTGTTCCACGCCTAGCAATTCCTCACAGACAATTCAATTAAATGCTGACAGAAACACAAATAGAGCTCACACGGTCTTCTAGTTCCTGCAGTGTTGCATTGATGTCATCTTGTCTGGAAGTTACTGCAAAAGGCTGTTCTTACTGAACACATAACTACTAAATAACGTGGAGGTGTCCAAAGCAATTAGAAAAACAATAACCCTATGTTTCAAAACTTGAGTTTCCCAATCTCCAGAACTGACCTTGTTGTACCTGGCAATCTCATACTGGATAATGTATATCTTTGCATTCCAAACATTTGATGGGTTTTGCGTTTCTCCCTTTTGGGTTTATGCTTGCATTCCTGAAGAGACTGATGGTAACTGAAATAGAATGCACTTGTTGTTGTGCTGAAATTAGCAGCAATGAATCACCTGGACTGGAATTTTTTCAGTGTATAACTAGTTTATTTGTTCTAATCTCCTGTTACTGCACAGATATTTGCCTTTCTGAATTTAATCTTGTCCATGAATATCATTCAGTTACCACTTGTCTTTCCTGACTTAATGACAGATACAGTATTACACAAATATATATAAAAAATATCAAGCACAGTTTTGAAATGCCAGTGTTTTTAATGGTAACAGTTGTTTGCAAAGCAAGGCAAAACAGCATTGTAGAGACATACAAATAGTCATGTAGAAAGATCAAGTATTATAATTTATAATAAATTGACACAGCATAAATTTTGGGCTAGTTTTAAGTTTGTGGTAAAAAATTCCAAAGCAAGTATACCTATAATTAATTTTATAATAAGACAGACTGAAAACTTTCAAACTGCACTAGGATGGAAGAAAATTTGAGAGTATTTCTTGCAATATTAATAGCAAGCAACTTAAGAAAATACTTTAATCATCTCAAAACAGAGCCTTATAAAATGAGGTTAAGGTTGAAAAAAATATCAAAAGCTGTTAATATAAGGAAGTGCCCACTTAAGCCTCTCAAACAGCTTTAACTCCGACTGCCAGTGATGTTGTTGCAGAACAGTATTCAATAACCTTTTGATGCAATTAATGCATGTTTCTATTTATCACCTCAAACTAGGAAAATGTGCCTTTCAGACACTCATTAAAAGTATACGCACATGCATAGCATCACTACACAGCAAAATCTGTGTGTGGGCACAGTAGTTAAGTTGTTCATTGCCCAGTTGTGCTGGATGAGTGTGATGAAAATAACTGGCAACAGTTTCTGAGGCAGGTTAAGCATTTACACTCAAAGTAGTTAAAATGTTTTAAAACATAAGAAGTCCATGTCTATACCTTCTTAAGTTCTGGGGCCAAACTGGTTACTGCCCATGATGTATTTGTGGCTGACTCTGATACCACTTACCAGTGCTTGGCAAATATGTATAGAAATAGGTAAACCCTTGCCTAGCAAAACTGTTGGGGTTTTTTTTCTGCTTACATTATAAATTTTCGTATGAATACCCCTTCAGCTTTGCCGCAAGATTCTGCAGTATCACAAAAATATTTCATGAACCAAGCTCCAGCAAGTGCTGGTCATAAAAACAGCTCGAATAGTATCCCACAATTCAAGTAAGCAAAAATAGTGGTATTATAATGGTTTTATTTGGGTCTAAGCTTCACTAAAATTTCTTGATGTGCTTTGCAATCCAGCCATTACTTGGACTTCTTTGATGAGAAATCTGTCCTCGGATCAACCCTTTCTCATTACCTGAAGCTTTTTTACACTCTTTCTTTCATAACTAAGACTGTATCTAGCTATGCTTACTCTTCCCAATGTTTCACTTGCTTAAAAAAAAAAGTACTAGCAATCCAAGCTGGTTTTATTTTTGTATCTCTCAGCAAGTTCTAATAAAGTAAATTGAGCAATATTCTCAGTTTATTGTATTGATAAACAGACTGTAAAGTGTTTTATGATATGGTACTTCTTGTATGAAAGACACTAGACTAACATAAATTGCAATTGTAACTGTAAAGTACTAAAATATATTTTCCCTCTAGGGCTCTCTAGCATATTTGGCTGAAAAAAATAAAACAAAATAAAATAAAATAGACTTGTTTATTGTGTATATTTTTCGTAGTGTAATTAAATGTCTCTATGGTTTCCACTCAGAAACAAAGTCCTCTTTCCCTGCTTAAAGCAGTCTAAAGGCCCACAAATAACTTTACAGAGCTGCCTTGTTCCAAACTGGAGGTGAAAAAGCAGTTTCTTTTTCACTTTCTCCAAAGTGCCTCCGGAGGAATGGATCTCTCAGCACTTGCAGCCCTGTCATTTCCAGGCCATGCTAATAGTCATTATTAAAAAAAAAGCATCAGACTCCTGAGTCAATCTTTCCTACTGTCCCAGTGATACTGTCTCACTGTAATCTGGACCGATGAAAAAATTTCCATTCTCCACCCAAACTGGTGTCAAGTGGATTCTTTGTGGTGATTAATTGGGATCTCGTCCAAAGTGAGTATCGAGCAAGAAGGTATATCTTCCCAGGATTAGGACTGGTCAGTGTGGCAACTCCTGTACCCTAAGGGATGTAAAACAATCACAGCGGCGTTGCCCCCCTACCAGTGATGGCCGGAGGCAGCTGTCCGGACTGGTAAAGAAACAGGCGCTCTGCCTCTCTGGCGGGGCACCCCAGCCCAGGCACAGGTCCCGTGGCCCCGGATCATGCCAATGCGACTGCAGCTCTGCAACACCCACAGTGAAACTGAGGACAAACTCAGTCCTCGGTGGTTTTATTGGAGAAAAATAGAAATCTGCAGGGATGTGGTGACGTAGCTACAGGCTCCAGACAGGTCTCACTTCGCACATAGCAGCCACATTTTGAAGCCCAGCTCTTCAAAGACACCAGGACCTACTCTGGTCCCTCTTACAGTGTTCACCAGCAGTAAGATTACTGAAGTGCCTGGAACTACTGGAGGGTGGAGAGAGGGAACAGTGTGAATCAGAGCAGTATCCAGACCCAAGGGTAGTAGTCTTTGTTCAGTAAATACAATCCCTCCAGTTTCATACCTCCGTGCTTTAACAGCACTTCCCTCCCAGACCTCTCATTAAGAAGGAAGTGCTAATGGAGCTGTTCTAATCCTTCTTCAGACAAAAGGCAGCAGATGAAATAATGGCTAACTGAGGAAAGAGTACTCACAGAAAAGTCAGAGGACAGGTAATGAATCTTTGAAATAAAGGTGGAGGTGAGATACTTAAAAAATTAACCTCCTCTTCTCTTTTGGTCTTCCTTTAATGAAGTGGTGATAAATCCACTACCTGTTTTAAGGTTCAGAGCAGCTGCATAATGAATCTGCCATAATACACAGGAAAGTGCAAAATCACCATTACACTTCAACACCTTGTGCTCTACTCCGAATGAGATAGAGGATTATACAAGCACAAAACCACTCCCTGGAGTAGCTGAATGGAGGTGGTAGAATTAAGGCTGAAACAGTCACAGTTAACTCCTGATACATGTTTAAGTACACAGTGTTAAGCCCTTTCATAAACTTTAATTGTCCTTACACAAAATTTCAGATGGGACTTCTCTCAGTCTCAACTCAACAGCTTGCCTAAAAAAGGGAATAAAACACCTCCCTAGTCACATATGAAGGATCTGCTTGCTTCCCCGTGGCTCTTTCTAGATCCTAAAACTCTCTCTTATAATTCAGGATTAATTTTGATGTTTGGAACAGTAGTATTTCCTAAATCTCTCTTGAGCAGTGGTTCAGATCTTGGATCTGAACCTGCCATTTTAATTTGAAAGCTTTATTGTATTATGTGCATTCTCCAGTTCTTACTCTTGCCAAAGCCCTCCTTAATGTTCTTCAACCATTTCTTTTTCTTTTTCCGTGAGCATCTTATAACAGATAAAAACTTCATCGCTTAGATACAGCATAAGATGAGTATTTTGCATTATCTCATTGATTCATCCTTCAACCAGAGAATCATACTTAATGGTTTGGACACCCATGAAGTAGAATTTGTCTCACATCTGTATCTCTTTGTACCCAGCATTACACTGTATTGGCTCAAAACAGCCAACCTCTTCTATCCTGGACTTTCTGAAAAGGTCATGTCTTACGATAAAGCAAAGTATGATAAGAACACAGTATTTAAGCCTTGCAAAGCTGATCTTACACCTCTGTGATAAAGCTGGAATAGCAGCAGTAAAATTAGCAGTACAGAATACTTTTTTCTCCCAAACTCTGGGGAATGTTTGAACAGGAGGAAAAATAACCCACAACAAACACAAGAAAGCACATATCACAGAAGTGTACAAAATCTCAGGCAATGATAGAATTCAGTCTTAATTAATTCATACATAACTGGTGCAAGCCATACTTTGGGCCAAAGCAGCAGGGTCCCCCTTGGCCAGGCAAGTGTGCCAACTGTGCTGAGGTTGCCTTTGGGTAACACCCAGCATTTGACAAGTAGCACTTCTCACCACTAGCCTGAAGGAAGGAGGAACAGGTACTTGAGGTGATACATTTCTTCAGCATCCTAGCAGTAACTAGTGTGTGCACCAGGTTTTGCACTCTGCAGAACCCCAGTGAGAGGGGGAAAAAAAAAAGGCAGATCCCCAGACAAGCCCACTTCTCTTCCTCCTCACATACACACATTTAGGGGAGAATGAAAGGAGGAAAGATACCCTATCACAATATGTTTTGTGATAGCCCTGGGTATGAACAGAATTCATCTACGTTCTTACTAAATTAAGATGGTATTATATTGCAGACCTCCTCAAAGAACTTTTTTTCTTAGAAAGAGTGTTTTCCTTCAAGATTTCTTGATAAATCTGTTGGTTAGTGCACACAAAATCATCTGCTCCCTGAAGATTGCCTCCAGACTGCAGAGCACTGCCTTTAATAATGCACATCCTTCTTGTTGTGTGTTTTCCTTTTTTCCTGGGATGTGTACTGAGTGGTTTTGATGTTTCTTCTCTATAGTCATGACAGAGGATGTATCAAACTTTAACCTAAACATCTTGCACGTGGGAAACAACCACACACCCCCAAAGGAGACCTTATGTACACTTTTTGAGATGTGAAGACCTCCCTTCTATCACCATTTCATCAGTTGAAATATGTTACAGTTCAAAAGCAAGCAGATAGGCAGCCTACACCAAGCTGAAGGAACATGTGGTTCCTCTGTACACAGCAGAACTAATGAAGCCTGGTCTGCCCTCTGTGTAGATTACCAGGTGTCTAATAAAGGATGAGTTTTTAAGTTGGCTCTTCAGAGGGAGACCCTAATAGGATCTCTCTGCTCTTCCTGATCACCTATTTGCATAGAACTTACAGCATACTCTGAGGTCATTTCTCTTCTGTGAAACTGAATTGAACTTTGCCACTGGGTTTGCAGGTTGCTTGGAGGGAGAAGAAGAGGACAAAAGCACAACTGAGTATGCTCATTCCCTTAGAAGACCAGGCTAAAAATCCTATTTAGCTGGGGGAGAGGTGGAGGGAAGGTGACACACATGAGGGGTGAGAAATATCAGCAAAGAAAAGAAAAACAGCGTCAGGACAAAGCAAAGAGAGGAACCAAAAGACCAGTACATCACACAAGCACCAAATCTTTCTTGAGAAGGCTTTTAGTCCTTTACCTCCAAATTCCACTTTACAATACAAACTTGAGTAATCAATGTTTCTCCAGGTTAGCATGAAAATACAACTGTAGCCTTTTTTTTTTCAGAATATAAATAATATACTCATGTCTGAGGAAACAAAGAATTATTTATCAGTAAATAAGAGACCACATGCCTTCGCTTAGTGACTTTGTTGATACTTTGCTCAGTAGGAATAATTCTAAATTATTCCCCAATGCATGTAGTTGTACGACAATTCTGCCACATCCTACCAGGGTCTAGGGATTGAATCTGGCCTGTTGGTGCCTTCTCCTTCCACCCTTTCCTATTGGAGGTAAAACAGCTGTTTAGTCAGGAAACACTTCAGCAAAAGGCATGCAGTTTTTTTCTGCATGTTTGCTCACAGGCCAACGCAGGTTGCATGTTGCCACTCTTGCTGTAGCTTCTGGGGAAAAGGTGTGAAAAGGAAGAGGGTGAGCATCTGCAGAAGAAGGAAGGAGAAGAAAGGGTTCCAAACAGGGACTCTGTTCCAGGTCGCAGCCTATGACTTCTCCTTTCCTGCCTTGGCCCTGCTCTTGCAAGAAGAGAGGGTGATGCTTTAGCTGAGGTTAGTGAACAGCTGCAGAGTGAAGTGGCCTGAGGGGTGTGAATAAAAATTCCCAAAGGCAATTTGTCCAGTGTTACTTTAGGTCAGTGCCCTATATCTGTAGTATCTGGACTCCAGATTAGCAAGCTCTTTATACGTGCTGCTATTCTGGTGCCTTCAGTGGGAAGCTACTGAAAGATGAAGCTAGGAATATGTTTCAATGCCTGCATCTACAGAGACCTACATAGCTGATGTTGTGGGATGGATTAAGTCAAAATAAAGAGCTCTACCCAGCAAGGCTTTCCTTTGTTTTACATCTGGAGATATCTGTTAGAGATGATCAGAGTGCAAACACTACAAACTCAATGGGACTTTTAACTTGTGAGTTTTTAGGCACAATGGTGATTTATGGCAGAAAGAAGGGGGTATTTTCAATGCCATTTGTTGACAGAGGAGATAAGCATTTGACCTGGTGCTCTAAGCTCATTTTGTAGGCATTGTATATCACAGCGTTTTAAGAGCATAGCTAAGCAGGAGACTTGTCTGTTTCCCTTGGCTTGGTTGTTCCCCTCTGGGTCAAACAGTCTCCCTGGAGAGAGAGATTGTCTGCTCCTTGAAGAGTAACCACCATGCTTAGCTCCAGCTGTAAAGTGAGGTGGGAGGAAAGGATGGCTGCAGGAAGAGACAAGCCTGCTGCACAGTTGCAAAATACTATGTACAGCTGAATAGACATTTGGACAATCACACTTTACTAACAGAATGGGTTTTGCATATAGACTGGAAAAATAAAACCCTTTATCCAGGTTCAAGGCAACACTGGAAGAGGTTGAGAATCAGAGCCAAAGTCTTCACAGGAATGTTGGCTGTCCCTGGAAAGAAAAGAAACTTGTGTTGTGCATTTGAGGGGGAGAAGAGACAGAGAATCTAAATCCAGTTTGACATATCATGTTTTTTTATTCTCTGGAATGAAAACACTCCTAATGGCTCTATTTTTCCATTTCATGCCAATATTACAACAGTTTCTGGTTGACTAAAGCCCAGTCTTACTCTCTACAACAGAGACTGGAAAACTGTCTTAAGTTTGCTGGCCCAACTGTTCATTCCAGTGAATGCAGTTGGACAGTATGAAATAAGCTTGCTATTATAAAAAAACACATGTAGCATGATTCAGTGGGGCTATTTGAGTATAACTACAGCAAAGACAAAGATCAAATGCAACTGAACAGCTCTGAACAGCTTCTGAAATAGACACCTCCATCTAACATGTCTTTACATAGTGCCTCCTATTATTTTTCCAAATTAAAACACAATGTTCATTAACAACATTCTCCAAAATGTGCAGTGCCTATATGGAGGAGGTGGAGCATTTTTTTGAAGTACTACCAACCTTCTATACCATTCTTACCCTCCTCCCTAGTGTTGCTGTGACTTGCGTGACTGTTGGCTGGAAAACAAATGTTGCTACCCTTGATGATCTTGTTAATCTAACCCTTCCTCTACCTTCCATTCTGATTTTTCTTTTCTCCTAACCTTTCTTCTTGGTCCTCTGGTTGGGAAGTTGCAGGTGAGTGGGAGATCCAGGTGCACTCTCTGTTAGCTTATATGGCAACTTGCTATGAATGTTTGCCCTCTTCCCCTTGGGCACCTGTTGCACAGCTCTTTGTGGATTTGTCTGAAGGTGCCCCATACTCACTCCCTGCCTGCCTCTCTGTCCCTTGAGGATAAAGTATGCTGCATGGGACAGAGCTAACTGAGGAGGGCCTAACGGAAGGAAAAAGAGGAGAAAATGTTGTGGGAGAGACACTATGATGTATCCAGCCATTTCCCCTCTTGCTCTGTTTCTCAAAGGTCTCTGTGGGTTGGCTTCCTGCTGAGCAGTGGAAAGGAGAAACTGGGCTAAGGTAAATGTGCTCTCAGAGGAACACTGGTAGTTCTCTTCATTTAAACCAAATCGAAGCCTCACTCCTCTTGCCAGGCCTCTGCCACTAAGTTAGTACCTGGCTCCTAATACCTCCCTGCACCTATTAACCAAAGACGCCTTCACTTCCTCAGACAATTGGTATATAAATGAGGAGCCAAATTTTCTCTTCAGCAGTTCCAAGCCATTAGGCTTTCCACATTACTTACCTGTCTAATCATCCAACCCTTCATCTCTGGGG
Organism: Aptenodytes forsteri; assembly: GCF_000699145.1. Lineage (NCBI taxonomy): Eukaryota > Metazoa > Chordata > Aves > Sphenisciformes > Spheniscidae > Aptenodytes > Aptenodytes forsteri. The sequence continues at coordinate 1,469,640 of NW_008794082.1, forward strand.
AGTTTAAAATAATGCCCAAATCACAAGTAATGAAAATGAGTTTCCTTCCTAATCTCACACCTTGCCAGCGATCCCTCACAACAGGTGATGTTGCCCTTATGATCCTGATGAGAAATAAAAGCAGGTTCTCCCAACCTTATCTTCCTTCCCTTGGTCATCTCCACATCAAGCTGAAAAGACATAATTAAGGACTGTACAAAGGTACAGCTAATGGGGATAAAACTACATACAACTGAAGCTTGTAATCGTTCTCCATACCTTAAGCATATGAGTTACCATGTAATGTAAAAATAAATAGTGCATATAAAGTGTATTGACCTGAATCCTAACCACATTTGTAAAACAATATTAAGACCAGTGACTAAGCATAAAGCACGTGATTACAAACCAAACCCCAATCTTCTTTGTATGAGTCATATTTTTTTTAAGCAGCATAACAACTTCGAGTATACAAACTGAGGAGAGGCAAGACCCACTGGTAACAGAGGAAGCCCTCCCAAAGTCCGTTCTTATTTCAACAACAAAATAAAGGCTGTACATCTACAAAATCTACCTTGAATTTTCAAAATTCAAAACTTAACTAAACAGACAAATTACTTTATGCCATATCAATGGAAAAACAGATTCTTAATTTATTTTTACTGACTGAGACCCTTCTCAAGTACCTGTATTTTCTGATAACTGGCCCAGAACATTATAATCTCTTTATTTCAATATTGTGTAAGTTTGTCAGATGATAAATGCTGTTTGCAACTGAGCAGAAAATTATATATACAGTATCATTAGTGCTTTAATGCTCTAAAAGATTATAGAGCTTAGGAGTTTGGGCTTCTCATTTACTGTTCTAAACATGACAGGGGCAGTGACTTTCAATTTTTTGTCAAAATTTCATACTTGGGAATTCCGGCTCGTCTAGCTCAAGACTGCAAATTTTTCACACTTGTTCTCCACCCACCTATTCCTGCAAGGTCCTGTTCATGCAAAACTTTTTGCATGAAAGGATAGGAGGAATCAAGATAAGGGAAAATGCCAGCAGAATATTAACTCCTTCTACATATATTTGTACTTTCTGACTGCCAATAAGAAGCCCTATTATACCTTGCTTTTGTCTACTGTTATGCCTACCATTCCAACGCAATAAGAATGGAGAAGGATAGCTTTGCTTGATGCCTTTTCATAATTACAAAGTCTTTAAAGTTTCTTCCTTCAGATAAATATAGGTAGACAATGACTAGCATTCAGTGAAATTGATGAATACTACATTGAATGCAAAATGTATATAGAGCAACAAAGAGAAAAATACGATGTTTCACACTGAAGCCTTCACATGTCTTCAGGGCTTTTGTGTGACTTTCTGTCTTCATTGCTGAATATACATAACTTTTCAAATATCTTTTCAAAGAGCTGCCAAAGAGGTAATTCACATTTTTATAAAAGGAGAGAACAAAATGTTTAATTCTTGTGTTAAATGTATTCACCCCTGCCCCTACCACTCACCCTTTTCTTTAAGTACATGATTTTTTTGAGAATGTGTTTTGATTTGAACTGCCACATTTTGCTTGGTTTGAGTCAAAACTGATTATTGAGGATGCTAGCCACATGTGAAAACAGAGGGGGAAAAAAAACATACCATCCTACACCTGTTAAGGTTTTGTCTCACTGGATTTGACAGGAAAGCTTTCTGTAGTTACTGTTATTTTTTTTCTTATCCAAGACCAGAACTTTAATTGCACCCATAAGTTCTCTTATCAACACATCTGTATCCAACTGTGCTAACACTTCGCTCACCTTCAACTTTTTTTGTTTGTTTTGGGAACATTTCTTTGTGGTTCTAAACAACATAAATTTGGTTTCCTCATTAAGAAGCTCATTTAGCTGCAGCTTGATTGCAAGTAATTTGCCCTAACTGTCTCCGTCTTTTAATTGTTTGTGCCTTTTTCTAATCTATAAACTGTAACTTCAGGCAGGCCATTTTTGTCTTACCATTTCCTCTTTGGAAAGGCATATCTAATAACCCACCTCATATCCTGTGGCTTTAGGCATTTCAAATCATATGAACAGAAGGGATAGACCGTCGATTCAACTCCAAGTTCATTTGAAAAATACCTCCATAAAATCTCCTTTTTAAGAAATAGGAAAATAAACCTTCATCCATGAAATTTAGTTTGGTGGAAAATAAATATGCATCATCATTGGTACAGAACTGACTCCCTATTCTGTTTCCACAGCGTTTCCTTATGACCTCTGAGAGACATGAAATTCTAAGTGCCAATTTGGGTACTGCTACAATCCTTGAGTTAATCAGAGTCCAATGAATTTTATTCCCATAGTTCTGAATTGGCACCATTTACCCTACTGGAGACAGAATACATGATCTCATTAGAGTCTCTGGACTTAGTCAAGCCTATGCATGAGGCAGCTTTTTTTTCTTTTAAGTAATCTCATTATAAGTTCTACCAAATATGGTATCCATATCAAATCACTTTAATTTCTCCCACCTAATCCCCTTTACCCCCAAAGTGTAACATAAACGTATTAGTCAGATTAGCAGCACATTCAGGAGTAATCCTTTCAAAAACAAGAGAACTATATGTATTTTTCCCAATCCCCAAACTTTTGTTTGTGTTAATTATTCTAAAGCTGGCTGACAGTGTGAATAATACTCTTCCCCCCTCCAGTCTGAATAGCAATTAAAGAATTTGCATTTGCTCCTTCTTTTTCTTACAAAATAAGATATTTTCTCTGCATTTTTTGTTCTGAGCAAGTGCCTGCTCTGACTCCCCCTGAAGTCTGTGGCCAAGCTCCCAAATTAATGTTTTCATCTGTGTCTTACTTTATAGCACTTGCATAAAGCACAAAACACACACACAGGAGTACGGCAGCCTTGGGGTGGGGAAAGAATGCCAGGCACACTAGGGTTTCTTTCTCTTAAAGTTCCTTAGACAGGTATTTTCTTACATGATCTCAAGACCACGGTTAGCTCTTGCACTTGCCTGGTGGGGACCAGGGATTCCATCCAGAGGAGTGCTTTTAGCAAAAAGAATAAGAAGCATTTTCTGACTGTGACGATAAAAGTTTAGAAAGCTTTATCACTGCCTTGAGAAATTTTCCTTTCCATTGTTTAAACCACTGAAAATATTGAGACTACATTATGAAATGAAGACCACATTCATGCAGCCAAACTTCAAACAAATGCCAACGAAAAGCTTTTAACCAATCTCTGGCAGCTTTCTGTGAGGGAATCAGCAGATGTGTGCACATATACTCAGAGAAATGTGCACTAGATGCATGCATGTATGTATTGTCCCTTCAGAGCTCTCTTATCTATGTAACATGTTTTCTTGATGGATAAATAAAAAGAAGCAATGTGACTAGACAGCCTGCACAGTTTGTTGACATTGCCAATACTCAGCTGTTTTGAGAAGAACACATATTGGCCGAGAAGTTCTATTTTATAAGCTAAATGGCTGATGACTTCTTGTATGACCCTGCAAATTATTGAAGTGTTCCTGAAGCTCTTCCGGTTTTCTTCAAAACCTTTTCAAATCATACTGGAAGCCTCATGAGTTGATTATACTGCAGTATCTCACATGTAAACTATGGGGAGACTTCCATCTGGCAAAGCCAAACTGGCATGAAAGAATGCCAAGACCCCTCAAAAACAACATCATCAGGTACTTTATTACACTATTAAAAAGAAGGTAAAAAAATACTTTTCATTCTGAGAAAGAGGTTAATTTTGTGTGAAAGCTCTGACTTACTCACACACACACACACACACACACCTGAAACAAGGAAGCGATTTCCAATTGCCTGATTCCAGTTAGGAAAAGAAACTCCAGCTGGCTTATGGACAAACTGCTTTTGCCTAAAAGACTCAGAATGCCAAGTCCCATTTTCAAATGTGATATGAGTTCTTGGGAGCCTAAAGGACATGGGAGTTAACAGGACTGAACTGCTAAAACACTTATAAATAAGTACCATCAGCATAACATTTCTGAAAGTCCCTTGGGGACAAAGCAGTGCAAGTCCCATTTGGAGACTGTACGATAGGCTCCCAGATCTCATTTGCAGGGGGACCCATGCACTTCCATCAGGTGAAAATTCTGTATCACTTACAAAAAGTCCTTTGGGCTCCGTTAGTCCCTATTCCCATCGCAGCTAGTGAGAGACTGGGCTGTCTAAGAATGTAGAATAAGGTATTTAGGACACTAAAAATATTAGTTCTACAAGTAAATTATCGAGTCTTTGGATTAATGAAGCAGATATGGTTAGTAACAGGAAAGACACCAACAAAATGCCACTAGCATGCTGAGTGGGAATAATATAATACACCATGACCATATGGACTCAAGAGAGTAATTACATATGAGTAACCCCTCTGATCTTTCATGTTGCCACGTTTTTATCTCAGATAGTCATTTTTCTCTGCTATTACCAGCTTTTTGTTCTAATGAAGAACATCCTCCCCTTTCACCATCCTTATTATGTCTAAGTAATCATTATACATGGATATAGAAGAGGGTGAATTCCTCAAAGCAGATGCATGCCGAAAAACAGTAAAACTTCCTTTCTGCAAGGCCAGAATGGGCTAAATAGGCTCATTTGGTACCAGCAGATAATTCAAATTTGTCTGGTTTTAGTGGGCACTCCCACAAATTTTAACACGATTTATATAGTGGAGAGAGTGAAGTACCGCATTTAAAAAAAAAAAAAAGTTTTTCTTTCTTTTAGAATGACATCTTTCATTAAAAAAATACAGAAAGAAATAAAGAAGGAGACTTGCATTTGATCATTACATTGATAGACTCACTGGTCAGTTCAAGTGAAGGGGAAGCACACCGGACAAAATAGGAACCTGGCTTTTGGAAATATAGAGTATATCCTGTAGTGGAGTAATAATATCTCAGGGCTCTCCACAGGCATGAATTTTCCTCCTGTCTTTGTATCTGCATTGAAAACCAAAGAAACAGCTTTCAGTGTGAAATGAATGCTTAGCCCTTAAACAGATTTTATACAAGAGGCAGAGGCAAGAAGAACAGAATAGCAGAGCTGTGATCTGAAAGACATAATTGGGACTGGAGGGTAAGAAGGTAGATTGTATTTTCCAGGAGAAAATGACAGAATTCTACTTTTCCTAGCTTTGTGGAACTTCATAAAAATGCCCATACAGAAATGCTTGCTAATGTCGGCTTCAGGCATTCCTACATCGTTCACTTTGTTTTAAAAAGAGGCGAAGGAGAAAGGGCCAGGTCAAAGTAGGGGGACATTTAAACAAGTGAACAGATGCACTTGTTCATTTCAAGTGGGGACAAACCTGGAATAATTCCAGCTAGATCTGAGTCAGGAAATTTCTCTACTATGAAAAGGAGATTAAAACCAGGCATCACTACAGTCAGTAATAGCTTCCCTGTAGTTCATCTTTTAATATTCAGGGGAGCTCTTCAGACCCAGTGTACCCCTTTCTAATGGGTGCTGCAGAAACATGAAGGATTACAGTTTCATATCACATGTGGTATCAAACCATAGCCTCCTGGGAGACTTTACAACCTGTAAGAAACTCAAGCTGTGTACGATAAAGAATCCGACACACCTCAGAGTAGCATTTGGTTCTGTTGGTTACCAGCTGCAGATGTAGAACATAAGAGCTTGCAGAAGTGTCTTTTATGCCCATTTATAAACTGATTACACCATGCTGGCACCAAAATGCTTAAGACAATTTGCTCGATTCCTGTAAGGCAATGATTTTATTCACTTGCTCATGTCTGATGTTGAATGTTTTCTTAACCCACATGCAGGAATCATTTGGACATAGCAAATCTGATTGAAAGAAAATTTTCCTAAAATACTGGCTAGGGAGTTCCAGCCACACAGACAGATCTCTGACAAGCTCCTCTCTGTGGCTCTCAGAAGAGCTATTTGCTTAGGCTTAAGGCAAAGATGGGCAAAATTCTACTCCGTGGCCCAAAGCATAACTTTTCATTAATTTGCATGAGATGAACATTTGCTATGCTTTTAGGAAAAGAAAAATGTCAACCATTTGACTAAAAAGTGAGTTCTCTGCAGCAAACACTCATTGGTTTTCTTTTCTGTACACAGAAAAATTCCTCTCCTCTATACAGAAGAAAGGGCATTAAGAAAATGCATTTTTTCCCACGTAGCTGTAGGTTTTTGAAATCTTGGAACCAAATTTTTTTCTCAGTTGGTAGATTGTAGTCACATTAACCCCATTAAAATCTCTTGTTCTGCTCCAGATTGACACTGGAGGATCTCTGACAGACAACGACTAGTGCCTGCACCTGAGGATTAGTTCCGTTTACCCTGTGCAGCAACAAAAGCTCTTGTTTCCTTGGGAAGGTTTGAGACAGTCTTCTGATGTGCTATGAAGTTATTAATGTTGCTTGATATTTGCTTTGACAGCTGCTCTGTACCCTCTTTAATCATCTTCATCATGGTTCACAGCTCTTTTTTCCCTTCATTTCTCTTTTGCCTACGCGTCTTAGGGAGAATGATGCAACACACAAGTTGATAAATCTTTCAACCCTTCGTGTATTTCTCCCCTTTATCTTCACTTACAAAGTTTCACTGTCTGGCATTCTTTTTCATACTGTTCAATAAGAGAACAGAGAAATGTTCCAGATGCAAATATCATTGGAGTGTAGTATTTTTAAAATATTCTAACTCTCATGGGAGAAAATTAGTTTGCAGCCCACATCCATTCAACAGGTAATTTGGTTATGCATTAAACGAGCTCCTTCAATACATGAGAAAACTTTTAAAAATCATATTATGAACATTAGCTGCCTGCCTTTATTGTATTTCATTGCCTTTCCTTTGAAGTTGTTGATAATACTTAGAGCAGCAACCTCTGCTACACAAGAGCTTTCTCCTCTCATGACACTTTTTGGAATGATGTCATACTTTGTCACCTGCCTTCCATTTCCCCAGACAAACTGTTCCCTGTGAAGCTGTAGCTGTGTCCGTCTCGTCTGCTGTCAGTCAGGCTCCTGTTTGTGCCTGACAGGGTGCAATGCAGGAGTACAGATTCTCTAAGCAATGTCACTGTCATCCACAGCTCCCCCAACAGTCTTTTTCCCTCAGTTGGTGCCAGAGCAGGGGTACAGCCCAGTTCGGACCCCCATGCTCAGGGCTTAAGATTTTAGGTTCAATCAGTTCCCCAAGAGGGACTGGCAAACATTTTAGGCTATAGGCTAGCTCCCTCCAATACCATCTAGGGGTCAGCAGTCAGCAGTCAGAGATGTCAGAGGACTGCAATGCTGCAACTGAAAAAGGAGTGATCTTCAACCAACTGAAGCTACTGTGAAGCTTCCCAGAGGGCCAGGACACCATCCACCTTTTCAGTCTGCCTCGAGTTGGCAACATTAGAGACAGCCAAGAAAATCCATTACCCAAAGCTTTCTTCCAGGCCTGATAACCTATTTCTCACATCACGGGACAGTGTCTGCATTCCATGAGGATCTGTGTCGAGTCAATTTACACATCCTTTCACAATTATACAGACAGGGATTTGCAAAACCTCACGATACTCTATCTGGTTGGTATTACTGAGAAGGCTGATGAACAGCCAAGCTTCGACCTCCTTGACAGCAGTGCAGTTTAGAGATTGAGGAAGCCTGCACCAATTTGGGGGATTCACAGAAAAAACAACCCTAAAAACAAAACAAAACAAAATTCCAAAAGGGAAAGAAATTCTCCAATCATCTGTCAGGCATGTGGAAAATACTGTTGTACTTCAAGTTTTACAAACAAGAGCCCGGACTTCCAATTCTTGGGATCAAACTTCTGTTTCTCTCAATCACATTAAATGCATTCTTTTCATGTCAGTAGATTGCATACATCATAGAAAAGAAATGGCTCTTGATATCTGTCGGTTTCAAAGTCAGATGATTATGATCAAAGTTTAGCATCTCAGCGCCTTACAGGGAAAATCCATTTAGAAATATGATGGGGGAAGCAAGAGCAGAGCTACTCCACTTTGATTTCCAGCCAGGGTGTATCTAGGAACTGAAAATACACAGGTATGATGTTTTCCTTTTTCTTCATGCACTGTAGTATTCATGAGAGAGTCTCAGGGTGGCTGCTTTCCCCACATGCATACCCTTTATGTCTCAGCTCACAGAAAAACAACAGGTAGCAGGGTGGAAATGCAGAGCTTTTACAAGGTGACTTTCTCCCTTTCAGTAAAATCTTTCTGTCCAGCTACACCCTGCCACACATGACAACAGTCTCCAGCTCAGCTGCTGCAACATCAAAACCCACGAGACACTGCAGTCTCCCAAACACCGCTCTGTATCACAGCATCTGACTCGTCCTAATTAATTTCCTTTGTTGTACAGAGAGCATCCAGGAGCTAATTGTTCTGATGAGACAGATAAAACATCAAAGGATGTTTTAAAATGTGTTTAAAAATGTGGCACATTGACAGTACTGCAGTCTGAAGCCCACCAGAATTCAACCAGCCTGTGCCAGGAAAAGCTGGTCCTTGGGGCCTTGTCAGGGTGTTGGAGCGCTGCTTCGACAGCCCGCCTTTGCAGGGGAGTAAGAGCTTGGTGTACAGTTCAGTCTCCATGTTTTTGCGTCCCTAGCTGAGGTTGTTGACAAGGATGCAAGCTCCCTCAGTTGTAGGGGAAGGTGGTGTATGCGAAGTGATAGAAGATGATCCCCTGCTCTTGTACCTTTCCCTGCCTAAATCCCCTCCCTCCCACACACGCTCACTCTCACTGATTTCAAGTAAGTCCTAAGTGGCCATCAGACAGTAATGAGTTTTTGCAATTGGCAAGCTGGATGGATTTGAACTACTGACCCAGGAATTAAAATGCTCTATAGGTAGTCATCTGTGCATCCAGTAATTTGTGTCTTACTAAGAGCACAGCAGATAGCTTTGATTTCTGATCAGATCCTTCCACTTCTCACAAAAATAACAGTACCTCAGCCAGAAACAGGATGCACTCAAGCCCCCACTACCTGATGTTTAAGTTTTCTTTCTACTCTAACAGAACAAAAAAGTAATGTAAAAAACTGTCAGCCCAATTCTAGCCACTATAAAAAAGTTTTTCCCTTAAAAAGATTGTTCACATGATGAACAACAAGAAATGTGAAAAAAGGAAAAGCCAAGGAGAGTGAGAGATTAAGACCCTGATACAGTACATAGGGACATGCTCACCTGGCTTTATGGGACTTACGTAGAGGCACAAGTGCTGTCACGAACAGGACTGCCTCTTTGAAATGGAGTCTTGGCAAAGAGGGAAGTGGAGAGAGAACAAAGGAAACATGGGAGTCTAAATTTTAAACTATCTGAAAAGGAATCAGAGGAGAAGAATAAAAATGGCTGAAAGAAACAAAGGAAACAGGGAACAAATAAACTGTGCTCAAGATGTTACAAAAGAAAAAAGCAAGGTCACGGTAGCATGGGGAGAGATGCAAGGAGAACATCGAGATGTACAGGGGGAGCTGCTGGAAACCACAACACAGATGAGACAGAGCAGCCTGGCAGAAAACAGGAGCCCTTACACTCTGCAAAACAGCATGTTCCTCCCCTGTCTCCTGTGCTCCCAGCACTGAGGGACTAGTCCCAATTCCCAACAGCTTTGCAGGAAAGAGGGGTAGAAAAAATTTATGCAAAATGCCTTTGGGCCCTGCAGAATCTACAGCAAGTACCAAGGCAAAATTCTCTCCTGTCTCTGGACTGTCAGCGTTTTTTTCGGGATGGAGGTTGGTGGTACTGTTTTGATAACAAAGCTTGTTGATACAGGTACAAAAGAGGCTCTCGGAGGTCAAACACCACCCTTGGAAATGGAGCGACAAGTTTAACAGACTCACAGTGTTGGTTTTGGTGTTTGACCTTAAACAATATCTGAAGCTTGCAGGTTAAAAGAAAAACAGAGTTATAAACATAAGCTGAAACAAGTTTTTCAGAGTTCTATTTAAAACATAAACATGAAAAGGAAGCAGAGAAAATAATCACGTATGAACAGAAAAAATAACAAAACCGAAAAGCTGCTATTAGAACTGCAAGGGGGAAAGTATTCAGAGCAGATACATGTCCTGTCACTTGGTATTTTTTATGATTCAGGCTGAGTAACTGAAAGAACCAGCCAGTCCAATTTGACTGGAAAGGCTATTTTCCCATGTTAGATCTCAGACTTTGTTTTAGGTTATTTTCAGCGCTGTTGATGGAATGAGATGAAGAGATTAAGTTTCACCTATACCGCACTAAAGATATGTGGACAGAATTTATCTCCAGATCCAAGCTCAGGCCCAGGCCCGGAGGCACAGCGGTACCGGGCACAGTGACTTTGGTGGCCGCCACCACAAGTGCTGGCAGCACGCTCAGCACCTCTCAGCATTTGGCCCTATGCATGGAGGTTTGAAAATAACTTTTGGCCGGATGGTTCTCTCCCAGGGATAGATGGAGTTTCACTGAAAACATTGTCACATGCTGTGTGACATTACAATCGTAACATGTTCTGTTATCCTGGGGTTTTAGACTTCTTTACAGTGAGACAAACACTACATCCCTAAAATATAAATACCTAAGAGATACAGAGAGAACCAATATGGGAGAAAATGGATCTTCGTAACGATTGGTTGAAAACAAACATTTCTGACCTAGGATCTGACTACATTTTTTCCTTTTAAAATGGGGAAAAAATGTCAGCATTTTCCTCATTTTCTTCCCTTCAACTGCAATTTTGAAAAGTTTCCAATACAATGTTGACTCAATAGAGTCCTTTTCGATATATGTTTTCAAAGCACATTTCAAAAAATGAAATGTCATTGCAAAGTAAAACGTCAAGTTTCTGATTTGTAAAAGCATCTTCAAAACTTCTTATTACAAATAATGACACTTCAGCATAATTGACATGGCACTAAATTTAGATTAGTCAAAATGGAAAGCTGTTCTTGAAGATCAAGTTTTGCAGTTGGCCGTAATAGTCATTGCAAATTTGACATAAGAAGAAACACACTGATATTCTGACCACACGACCTAGTTAGCCTGGTAACAACATGAGGAATTCATCAGCATTTCCTCTCCAGAAAGGAAGTGTATCCTGCTGAAAGTCAAGCTCAGGATTATCATCTCCATCTCACTGTGAGGCGAGGGGACTGGCCCAAGGACATGGAGAAAGTCAGAGCTGAAGGTGGGTTAGACCTCCATTGTTGGTGACTGCTAATCATGCATTCAGACCATGGTTTTCCTTTATGGGGAGCAGTGGAGAAGAGAAAGAACCAGTGGTTCATACAATTTAGAAGGAACCTGAAAGTCTCATTACAATGACAGCAGTTCCTTGGGGGAATATTGCATGAAACTGGCAACACATCCTCACGTGATGGGGATGATATCCCTGTGTGGGAGACTTTTGCAGCTGGGAATTCAGGAGCTAAGTGGAGGAATTGGCCTTAGGACCATGGGGCTGAGAGGAGGGGCCAGAAGGGTGGGTAGGACTAATTGCTGACCTGGTTTTAGTTTTTTTCCCATGGTTGACACAAATTTACTTACATATCACCATCCTATTGGTTAAAAAGGCTGTAAGTACTATTTGGTTCTTCCCTCCAGTCCCCTTTTCAAACCTGGAAATGTATTTCACGGCTATGTCCTCCCAGCTCTCCTCTGTACCTTCTGTTTATATGATAATGGTGAAATATAACTTTTTCCACAAGCTAGAAGCCAGATTTCTTTTCCATTCATCCATTATAGAGCAAGAACAAGAAAATGAATACTCTTATATCCATTATATATATCAAGAGACTGAATCTACCTTTTTATTCCAAGAGCTAGAGATGACTGCATAGCTCATGAATTACAAAGCAATTTTGAGACACAACAGCAGCAGGAACAGTAGTAGCGTTTGGCACAATGTACCACACAGATGTGGTATCGAGAGATTGAAAAGTAAAGGGAATTTCTATCTATTTATCCATCCATCTCGTTACTATGTGGTTTTTACTTCCAATGTGGGAAAATAAAACCTTCTTTTACGTGGTATTTTTTCCATGCATACTCGACTTAAACACTGTTGCTTTATGAAGCCTATACCAGTGGCATAAAATATAACTATGTCACAGAATTTGGAGAGGTATGTTCAGACAAATATGCTGGCATACCTGAATCTGTGAATTAAGATGCACAGTATAAAAATAATAAATATATTGTTACCATAAATTAAAGCTGTAAAGATTTTTTTCTTACTTGTTGGCAAAGGGAGTGATCTCTCCAGTGTCAGGATTGAACTGCAGGGCACTAATAAAATGTGACACAAATAACAAATAAATTTCCTCTGTATTGAATGGTTTAAGATTTACTGAGGTCTCCATACCGAGATCTATTGGGAGTTGTATAATCTAACGTATAAAATTTACAGCTAGGAGATAAAATGTGGATAAAATAACCATTACCTTACAATATTATTTCAACTCTTGCATCTAATTTGAATATTGTTTAATACAAAACATGCAGCTTTGGTGGAGAAAGGCATTTACACTGAGTGAAAGTCATGACAGTACTTTGAAACTGAATTACGAAGAGAGAGTACATTAAGTTTTCCTGACATTTTACAACTACATAGATTTACATATAAACTAGTGATCAACTCTCTTTAAGCTACATGGGCTTTTCAGTCATTTGTACACATGTATTTTTTTCCAGTTCTGAACAGATTTCTACCCCTTTTAGCAAAGAGTTTAGGTATCCTATCTTGGCTAATTTAAACTGCATGGAGCAGATCCTCAGCTGGAGACACAGCACAAAGGTGCACTGTTTTATGCCATCTTAAAATCTGGCCAAGTTCAGCTCTGAAAATAATTTCCAACTAACCTGACTGCATGGATACCAGTGTGAGTGAGTACAAACTGTGGCTCTGATTCTGTTTTCATTCATGGTAGTGTCAGTTCAGAGGTAAAGCAATGACTTCCATGTCGGCTTGAATGTAAGCCATCAGAAGAAAAAACAATTGGTTCTTTGGACTTAATTTTACCTCTGCTTGACTCTATGCTGATGAAACTGCACTGACTTAAAAGTGTGATCACTCCCTATTTATACAAGTATACATAGAAACAGAAATGACTTCACATTTTATTCTACTTCTGTTTTGTTTTGCAGAACTTGCCAGGGCAGATATCACATTTTTCAAAACTTCATTATCCTTTGATACTGTCAATTTAACTGAAAAATAAATAACCCCTTGTTCAATAAGCATAACTTAAATTTTCAAGAAATTTCCCATATGGAAAATTTGGATACAGAAGGCTGCTACCAGCAAACCTGAGCCTTTTGCTGTGAAAGTTATTCAGGAAAGCCTGAGATAGAAAAGATCCTTCTTTCCTGCAAATTTAAAGCAGGTCTCCCTATTTTCCGATTTTCAGCTACTCTCATTTAAAGAGGTCCTGAAAAACATTGTCACCTACTGAGGAGACCAATCTGCTTTCCCCTGCAACATCCAAACTTTTTGGAAAGAATTCCACATTAAGGTAAGACACCCTGGAAATCCAGGTCTTCCCTGGAAGCCCAGAGAGGTTGGGTATTTGCAGTGATGGGTCAACCTCCCTCCATGCTATTAGACCTCCATTCAACCACAGTGTTCAACGTTGATTTCCAGAAGGTGAGAAGCAAACAGAGGAAACGTCCTCAAGTTGCGCCAGGGGAGGTTTAGACTGGATATTAGGAAAAATTTCTTCACTGAAAGGGTTATCAAGTGCTGGAACAGGCTGCCCAGGGAAGTGGTTGAGTCACCACCCCTGGAGGTATTTAAAAGACATGTAGATATGGCACTGAGGGACATGGTTTAGTGGTGGACTTGGCAGTGCTAGGTTTGCGGTTGGACTTGATGATCTTAAGGGTCTTTTCCAAACTAAATGATTCTATGATTCTATTCTGCCCAGATGGATTAACAATATTGAATAGCTGTTTACCTAGACGTTTATTTATCAGAAAGTTGACACCTACTCTAGATTATTTAACAAAGAACTACCAGCAGCTGTCAGAGGTAATGGTGTGTTTAGCATTTACCTTGAAGCCAGATGCAATCATTGACCTTGAGGTGAAAGGCTTGGTAACCTCTTCGTAGTCTTCTGAGCCCTTCCAGTTACAGAGTTTAGGTAAGAAGTATCTTGCTGAGCTTCTTTACAGAAACTGCCCCAAAGATTTAACTGCTAATGCTTTCTCTGACTGTTTTTACCACTCTAACCCTTCTCCTCTGATGGGCTTAGGGAGCCTGCTGTTCTGAGTGCTATAAATTAGTATAAAATCTCCCTTCTGCTCTTATGTTCAGGCACTTATTTTTAGTTTGTGAGTTCGTGTGTTGCTCAGCAGAGACATGATCCTATACCTATTGAAACAACGGACTGAGGTGTTCCTCCTGTTTTTCTTCCCAAAAAACATGCGTGGAATGCAGGCTGTTCTAGCCCAGCCATGCACAACAAACCATCCCCAAAGTCATGTGCTCTGGTGATGTCAGAGGTACATAGACCTTCTGGCCCAAAGGTTACCCTTTAGGGTTTTGGTAACGATCTAGTGTAATATCATAGTGTTCATCTTTCTGCCAAAGATAGCTATTCATCTTACAACTGTTTGGTGCCTGCTTTTATCTGTTTGATATTTGACACCCCCCATGTGCAGAACAGTGCAAGGACAATTTGACAAATAACCTACCCAAAACCAACCCTCCATTTTTGGATGAAATGGTTTGCCCACAGCATTCCCTGTGGGAGGGCCTAAATAGTGTCAATCACATGTCAGGAGTAAGCTTTTGTACCTCAAGGGCAATAATTTGGGCTGGGACTCAGAACAGACCATAATGGTTAATGAAAGTTAATGGTTTGGGCAACTGGGGTGCCTCCTGTCATTCTGATATTGCATTTTGCTGTCTCTATTTTGTTTTATCTTTTAATTTATCTGTGTATAAAGTGGGTTTGGTACTTATACTTACCTGTCCATAAGGAGTGGTGGTTAGACTTAATGAATACAGGCTTTTTGAACTCCCTGGGTGAAAGAAACTATTTAAGTGCAAATTATCCTCTTGTCTATCCTCTCTGAAGTCTAACCTACTTTGATGTGATTGTGATCTATGATGTCACTTGTAGTGTGTACTATAGGAGGGGTTCTCACAGCAATGAATGTAGGTAAAGCCTTGAGTAACACAAAGTAACTCATGAATGTGTAAGTGCAAACACAGGATGGAAATTATTATTTTAGGCATAGTTCCAGGATTTGGTTAAAGTATCTTTAGTTTTTAAATTACTTGCTTTCCATTTTCAGATACAAGCTAACTTTCATATCTTCCTTGACTCATTAGAGGTCAGACCCTCAGGCTGGTATAAATCATCAGTACTTTACTGATACCAATAGAGCCGCCCTGATTTGTACTTAGCTGAGCACCTAGTCCAGTGAGATGTATTCACAAAACCTAGCCAGGGGCAGTACTCCATTGAGATGGTCAGTAAAAGTAATGTGAATAAAAGCTGCCAAATGTGAAAGCTGAAATTCTTAAATTTTGTAGTCTTACTTATAGTGTAACTATATAGGTTAAGTAAACCATCTCTAGATTTGTACCACCATTCACTTTTGACCTTTGCACTAAGAATGCTTTAAGGAACTGTTAGCAATTCCTTATAAATATATTAATATAAATAGTGATATGTCTATTGTCCTGACGTAAGCCTGAGAAGGGCTGAGAATTAATGTAGACTTTGAGAAAGAATTCCTATTGTTTTACCTCTGCAGGTGACCCAATTTGAATCAGTCATGCAAGCAGGTGAGCAGGTTTGTTCACACACGGCTATCTGGATTCCCTTGCTGCACTCTGTCTATTCAGTTAGCACTGGAACACCACATTGCTATGGGCTCCTCTCTGCAGGAATAATATTGATTTCTGTTGAAGGCTTTTTCCTAGGAGAAAACAAAATAAAAGCTTCCATTTTTCTAGTCCTACAATGAAAAGTTAATGGAGAACAGAGTTTACAGCAGGGGAAAAGGAAGGAAAAAAGAGGGAGGAAAGGAAGGAGGGAGCTAAAAATGGAGAAAATTTAAAGGATGCAAGGGGAGAAGGATGGATGTCAGAAGGATCTATGTCAGAAAGGTAGTTTTTCAGTTCCATCTCTCCTGAAAAGTTCACTGGCTCAGAAGAACTGAGGTCCCAGCAAACTACTACCACAGAACTTTCACAGGCAATCTGCAGGATTTTTTTCTCTTTTAAGATCTCCAAAACCTTGATTCAATCTCCCCGAACTCCTTCATGAGTACATAGTATTCCTACAGACAATATGCTACATGCACCTTCCTACAAGGTCAATACTACATATGTGAATGTAGGAAGCAAGAGGAGGAGAATAGCAGCTGGAACTAGAAGACCAAACCAAATTCAGTGGCTGAGCTGGGTGTTCCTTCTCACCCCCAGTTTCCAAGCAGTAGCTGATTCACTACAACAATTCTGCCCAATGCTCTTTCTGTAATTACTTTTCAAAAAAGGTTCTCAAAGAACCTTCCCTCGATGGAAAACATGAGCAGGCAAAATATGCCTACAGATTCAGGCATTTGCCCTATTTGCTGCTTTTCCTTTTCGCCTACCCTCTTTCCACCTTCATTTTAAACAAGAGGGACTGGCACTTCATCCCTGTAAACTCAGTAGCAAAACCGTAACTGGCTTCAATAGAACAAATGCTTTCGATCATAACAAAATACTGATGATACTTACTATTTTATTAAACTGCTGTATTTTTTCCACCCCATGAAGCATCCCCTCCCCCCTCTTTTTTGTTGCACCAAATGAGTAATTTAATCTGTTTAATCTGTAATTAAACACAGTTTTAAACATGTAAATTCTTTCCCTTGATGATATTCCTACTTTTGAGACTGATTTTCTTCACTGCCGAAACATTTTCATGCCAATGAAATTTTTTTGCATTATTATTACATTTAGCCTTAGCTTGTACAAAAAGCACAGCAGCATCTCCTTCCAAAATCTGCTTTTAAGGAAAAGAAGAGTCAGCCAATAATAAGAATTTTTTTTTTTTTTCAAAGCAGTTCACGAGGGGAGGAGGGGTAGTTTTCCAACACGTTCTTAATTCTGATTACCATAAGAGGCATCTGAAGTGTTCAGCCCTTCGGTTTCAATGTGTGCTCCAATGAGTGCACTTTGGTACAGACTCTGAAATACCAAGTTTCTGAAATTAAAAAAAAAAAAAAAAATTCCCTTGTGTGGAAGTAATCCAGATTAAAAGTAAAGGAGTCTGAAGCCTAGACAACACTCATTCCACCTTCACTGATACCCATTCCCTGGATGTGTAAACAGGCTGGTTGGATCGCAGTAGGTAACAGACAGGAGGCTGTTCTGCAAGAAGCATCATTTTGTGAGTGTTTTGTTCATAAGCTCCTCTATTCCTGGCCATTTTTGAGGACAGGATCCAGCTAGGCTATCAGGACCTTTACTCTGATTTGTATATTCTTAAGAGCCATCCCACCACAAGAAAATAGCAGCGATACAAATAATCTTGAACGGTGCCCCTTGTGCAGAGAACTGGGAGCGTCTGGTACTTCTGAAAATCAGACCACTTGGTTCAGATACCAGTAAAGACCAAAGAGGTAGTTAAAGTCTGAACATGTAAGACCGCCTCTGCTGCACTGCTCCATTATCTTCTGCAATGCCATTACAGGGATGCAGTTAAAGCCCAAAAGTTTTTTTTATTAAAAAAGGTGACTGTACTTGATAGGCCTAATCCCCCTCTAGCTGAAATGATATCACTGGCTTCATTAGACAATGGGATTAGGCTTGCGTTGCTATGCACGGGCATATTTTGAATCTCTGTTAGCTGGCAGTGTTCTCAGACAAGCGATTAAAAGTGCTAACCATTTTGGTTAGTATTAGGACAAAGAGGCACTCTTTCTGATATGCCATTTAGGTTAAATGCATTCTCCTTCTGTTCAACTTGTCTGATACTGTAATGTTAAGCCAAGAACTTATCTAAGTAAAAAGATTAAACATATCTCTGAGGAATGCACAACATCGTTACAGTTGAATCATGAGGTTAAAGTGTTGCACAGAGGTTGCAAAATATCAGATAGAGAAGAGATTGAAAGGATAAATCCTTACTCATTTAGCATAGTTGCCTTATTCCACCTGCTAATGAAATCAGTATGTAAACTGCATTGGAAAGGGGCTCTGCATGTTAGATGTTTCAGTACAAGTTACATTGCATTCTGCTATGGGAAGTGATGGCTTATTGTAATCATTCTTTAGGCTTGTTTTTCACTTGGGATCAGAGGAATGTAATTCAAACATAAAGAGAGTGGCCAATAATTCATTCTTAAAGAGCCCTATAAAGATATGTGGCCAATATGGCGGCCCTTTTCAGGAAAAATAACGGTCAGACATTTTGCATGAAATTATCATTTCATTAATGTACTGATCGTTCCAAATGCTTTCAGACTTAAGTATGAATTAAACAGCATCATATTCATCTTAGAGCTGTAGATACAAGCCTCATCACCTGCCATAGCATTACATTTTATTCGCCTCTGGAAACAGACTTGTGTTTATGTATTTGACCGTTAAAAGCCCAATGAAGAAAAGCACTTCATCACATGCTTAAGCAATTTAGTGGAGCAGGGTCTAGGATGGGCGCTAACCCTCTTCACTGGTGAGCATTTCAAAAGCAAGCAGACCAATTTTAAAACAATTAAGAAGACATTGTAAGGTGAGACTGCACTGTGAGAGTAATTAGACTGCACTGTTACTGGATAATATTGGGGACACAGGGATATTTTCCAGCCTTTCCCAGCAAGTTGGCATGCATAAGCTAAATGTAATATTCCTTTAAGGCAATGCATTCTACAGATGGGAAATACAGCCTGACATTGCCTTAAAATTCAGGATGGTATTTTTAACCAGTCAAAAATGAGGGGTTTCTGCCACATTTTTCATTATGCAAGTTGTATATAACAATACTTATGTCTTAAGTTGCCAGAGGCATCCAAAGGTGGGGTTTTAACCTACAGTCAGACCAAAGGTGTACTGGAAACAGATCGCCAAATAACCTAATTTAGACATTAAGTACGTGCCTTAAGTGCAGTCGAAATGAAATTCCCATGACCTCATGACTGTGACCTTTGATTCTCTTAGAAGGGGATGAAGATTTCAGTGAAACAGTTGATAGGTATCTCAGAAAACTGCCTGTAGGTCCATGTAAAAACTGTATTTTCTAGGAAGGCTGAGCTTCTGATCTCACCATGCAGCTCTGCTGGGTCTGTGGTTTCCAGGCATATCTGCCTTAAACAGGCTCTAAGCACAGCCAAGGGGGGCAGGAGCCTAAATTCTACACCCGCTTCTGCCATGACTTAGTCCTTGTAGTGCTAATCTCTGAAAAACAAGTAATTCCCTAGACAGGAAGACTAATGAGCCTCATTTCCTGTCAATTTATGGCTCGTGGCTAATTGGATTTGGCTGTTGGGAAGACAAAAGAGCCACCTGAAGTTCTCCTTGCAGCTGTAGCTTCTCTATGGGCTTCTTCCTGAGTGAGTGGATTCTTGGATGTCTCCTAAGGATTTAGCTCTCCCTGCTTCCTCTTCCTCATTTGTCAAAGGCACTTTTTCCTGTGCTCACACACCTATTTTCATACAATTTTTTAGGAATGCTGTTCCTACATTATACCCACATCAAACTTGATTGGAATTGGACAGTAGGTCAGAATGTCCTAGTGTGAGTACAGATGATGAAAGAACAGAAGTCTTGCTTCCATTAAAAAATCAGCTTTTGGAGGCCAGCCTAGCTCTACAGAGCAAACTCATTGTCCCATTCCAGAAACAAGGACTCAGGAGCTCAGAAAAAATGCAAGTGAAGATTGGGCAAGTAGCACTAACACCACAACAAGGGCTAAGAACCGGGACCCAAATTCACAGCATGCAGCAGAACTGAAGAGACGGGCAGGGATTTCCACCTGAAAATTTGACAATTTCTCAACATCCATAACCAGCAGCCCTCAAAAACACTTGGGCTCAGGTGCTGTCTTATCATGCTGTTTATTCCCTAGGGAATATGTTTCATTAAATAGAAATCACTATTACTGCCTGGGGCTAAGAACCGGGACCCAAATTCGCAGCATGCAGCAGAACTGAAGAGACGGGCAGGGATTTCCACCTGAAAATTTGACAATTTCTCAACATCCATAACCAGCAGCCCTCAAAAACACTTGGGCTCAGGTGCTGTCTTATCATGCTGTTTATTCCCTAGGGAATATGTTTCATTAAATAGAAATCACTATTACTGCCTGCAAACTAGAAGAGTGGCAAGAGACCACTGCCTTCTCCTCATACCACTCAGGAACCATCAGACAGTGGCTGACATGACTTTTCAGGGGGGTACACAGAAGGCAATGGAGGGGAAGATCTTCCTTCCCCCTCTCCTTCTCTAGCTCTCCAAAACTTATGTTTCTCAAGTCAGCTCCTGAGCTGCCTCCTCCTCCCCCCTCAGTGAATTATTTACCCTTCCTATGTCTTAGGTTCCTCTCCTGCACAATGAAGTTGGCTTCATTACGTTAACACAAACAACACCTGCAGCTATCCTGATGGGTACTAGAAAATTCCAGGATGTGTTATTAGCTGTATTTTATAGGTGTGAAAATTAAGACTGAGCGAATTTAAGTGACTTGGTCTGACAGGAATCATGGTCCAATGACTTCGTATGAGCCTTACATGACAGCACACTTCAAAATACAAGGGTTTGTGTGACTGGGTTATAGAAAAGCAACAGCGACTTCTTTTGGTAGGGCTGTCACTCGTTTGACAGGTTAGTCTAATTCTGACCCAACCTCCTACTTAAATTCCTTTAGCAACCTCTATTTACTGTGACCTGGAAAGTCCAACACAACTTACTGCTAGCTGGCAGAATGCTTTGGGAGTCTGTCTTAAGCTCTGAGATTGCTGAAAATCTTCTAAGGGCTTTTATGTCTATCGATGGGTGAGGAAAGAGGCAGCAGAGAGAGAGAGAAAGGAGGGGAAGAACATGAGATCCTTCAAAAAATGTCTTTGACTGGAGATTTCAGAGTACAGGGAGAGAAAAAAGGTTTGGAGATTTCTGGAGGGCTTTTCCCCCAGAAAATTAGAGGTGAATCAAACAAGTACCTTTAGTCATTTTTAAGGATGAAAACTACTACCCAAAACTATCCATGAAAAGGAACAAATGAATAAATGCAAGCAAAAAATTCCTAAGCCAGCACAACTCCTGAAACATCAGTTTAATATGGTCCACATGTGAAATATTTATACGCATTTATATGCATTCAACATCAGACGAAATTTCACAGTGGTCGTCTTATGTAACCACAAGGTTGCATTAACAAGTCTGAAGGTGACAAAAGCATGAATGAATGTGGTAAGCTCTTTATGCATGAAAGAATCAAGGCCAACAAAGACCTAGAAAAAAAAACCTTTAGTTTATTTTGTTTTTCAGGCACCCAAGGCAGTGGACTACCTAATTGTGTATTTTTTGCAGTGCTGGGTTTGCATTACTGCAAACCTTTACAGCCTTATATTAAATTCTAAAAGTGAGTCAGGGATTTGCCTCTTTGCATTTCGTAGCCATAATTCAAGAGGCAGAGAAAGAATTATTTAACAGAGAAAATGAAAATATTATTTTATTAGCACTATAGCCACAAGTGAACATGGGAAACAAAGCAATTAAACTAGGAAATATGGATATTTTGGTAGAAAATAAAACACATCAAGCATGATAAAAGTCACAGCAACTTAACGTAGACCCACCTAGTTGTTTGTGTAACTTAAATATGTCCGTGTATAAACGTACACAAACTGGAGAGATACAAGTGTATATAGACACACTGATTTAGAGAGATCTGTGCAGGCTGCTTTGTTGGTGGTGGTGGTTTTGTTATTGTTGGGTTTTTTGAGAGAATCCTGCCCAACATGCTTTCCTGTTTCTGCTCTTCACAATGGTATGAAACAGAGAAGAGCTTAGCCAAAGCTGAAGTGAATGCAACAATTTTTTTCATGGCAATTACAGTTAATAAGTGTTTGGTAAACAGGTCTAGAGGACCCATGCTGCCCATTCCTGAGG
Organism: Aptenodytes forsteri; assembly: GCF_000699145.1. NCBI lineage: Eukaryota > Metazoa > Chordata > Aves > Sphenisciformes > Spheniscidae > Aptenodytes > Aptenodytes forsteri. The sequence continues at coordinate 1,491,722 of NW_008794082.1, forward strand.
CCAGTCTCCCCTCCACTGCAGTCAGCCAGGTCACATAATCCCATTCATGGCACTTACTGAGATCTCCCATACGTGCATTCATTACTGGACTACCAGTACTCTTATTTCCTACACTGGATGGAAACCTGATTCTAAGCCTAAACCATGATTCACAGCCAAATTGTGCCACTTAGTCTTCTATCTACATTGTCTTTCTTTCTGCTTTTGTGGCTTGCACTTTCCTTCATGATTATAAAGAGCAACCAGACCCTGCTAGGCTAAACCAACCAAGCCTTTTCATCCTCCTTGTAAGACAACTCTTCAGTCTTTCAGTGATCTAAATACTTTTCTTTTTCTGTTGTATATGTTCCAGCTTCAGTTCATCTTCTTGAATAAGACACTTACTACATGAGAGGCATTGCTCTGTCAGTGAGCTGTGCCTTGAACAATGGCTCCAAGACATTCCCTGCCTCCACCGCAAATGCTCTCCCAACATATCTGCACCACACCTGCCTTCCTCGTGGTTGGAAAGCACTAGTTCTCGTCTTCATCTGTGGATTAATTACTGCATGCAGATCTTTATTTCCAAGTGCCAATAGCAGGATGACAGCAGGTACATATATACAACCCAAACACCCGTAATATCACTTACTACAACATGTTATCTCAGACCATGATACTCTGATACAGTGAAAAATAGGGAAAATTAATCTCTACTATTCAGACATATGATATGAAATATTCAACCCATAATACCCATGTGTTATTAGAGGGAATGCTATTGGGCAGCTTTGGATACCAAATTGGTCTCCAATTAGCATTTTCTTTTCTATTTTTTTCACATCAGGGACCAGCAGGAAACCAATGAATGGCAGCTAAGCAATGAGAGAAATAAAAGCACTTGAAAGCAAAAATCATCAAGTCAATAATAATGCTGTTCCTATTATTGAGGGAAAACATAAGTGTGGTATAAATTAGCCTTATGGTTTTGTATGCCAGTCCATAAATATGTAGTTTTGATTTCTGTCTATAGAACTAAGTGATTCACTGCAACAGATATAATTACAGAACAAGTCTGGAAATATTTTCTCCCTCCCTCCTTGACAAAAATTTTCTTCTCTTCCATACATTATTCTTGTCACACTTTCAGTGGAGCAAATATGAATCCTTAGAGATACAACAATGAAATATGCAAAAGAGAGAAGAATGGAAGACAACTTTGCAATGTTGATTATACTAATTCCTTCTATAGCTAAAAGCAGGAGTGGGAATAATTCAAGGTGTAATTATCAAGTTAGAAACTGATGAGCTCCCCGTATGAACTTGGACAAAGAGGGAGGTAGAAATCAAAGGATCCCCAAGACGTAACCTAATATGTAAGAACATTATACATTTAAATATGAAAATGGATCAGCTTCCTTTTCTTGCAAAATTGGAAAATGTCTTCTGAATATATCTTTAAAATAGAAATAAAACCAACCACCACCAGCAGAACACCAACATTCATTAATGAACACTGGATGTTAAGGAGAAAAATAATACCTAATGTCTGCAAACAATCTAAGACACACATATACCTTGCTCTAAAGCCCACTGAAGCTGCTACGGGGATACTCTGCATCAACTTGGAAGGACTTTGGATTAGTCCCAGTTTGTACTGAAGCAAAGGCAGACTCACAGAAAATATCAGGAGTTCAAGTGTCTGTATCTCTCCAATAATGTTAGCTAAGGAGGAGATTCAGATCCTAAAGACGCAGGAAATTCCATCCTGCAGTCATCCTTTTTCAAAAGGCACTTAAGACCTTTACCCCCTTTTTCTGATAAGAGTTTGAAAATATGTTATATTTCCTACCCATAACAAAACGATCAGCATCCCCACTGGTCAAAGGCATGACTGAAGTTCTGGGGAAGTACTTGTTCTTTCTTCCCCCGCTACTTTTCATCAGCCGGGTAATTCTCATTACTACAAGTCAGAGCCACAGGATGTCCTCTAAGCGCAGGTAGGAAGGATGAAAGCTCCACAACATGTAGGAAGGTTAGTGGCCTCCTCACATATTTTGGGCTATTCAGTGGACTGCCACTGAGCTCCTGCTACCTAAAAAGAGCTCACCAGCTTTCAGTTTTTATGTTGCTTTTTTTTCCATTCCTCCATTTCAAATAAAAAGTCTCTATAGCAACTGGTTTGCATCCTGATGCATCTGAAGGAAAGAGACGCAGTTTATTTCAAGAGGTGCTTTCATTTCCAAAAGTCACTTCTTGAACAGCATGTGCGCAATGTACATATATACTTGGTATATACTAACATGTCCAGAATTCACTCGGATTCCCATGACCTCCCACAAAATTTTGTGACTAAGTGCCTTATCTGAGATTCCTGATGGGACCTGGCTCAGCAAGCACTGTGCTCCCACCCTCTGGAAAGTTGAACCCCAAAGTTTGGTCCCAAAATAATCCAAATGAATAGTCACATTCATCCTTCAAACTGCACTTTACCCAGGACCATGCTGGAAACATGCACGAGCTTTTAGCCCAAGGTTTCTCAGAGGTAAAGCTTTATTTCTTTTCCATGTGATGGCATTGCACTAAAGTCTTTACCATTCATTGCCCACAATGAGAAACAAAGATAGTGAACAACAACTTTGAAAATAATATGCAGTAACAATAACTCAGTTATTTAAAGTACTTAATTCAAAAGTATTTTGTGTCTAGCTTATAACGAAAAAATATTCAGACAAAAGATTTCTCCCTTACAGAAACGCTGTTCCCAAAAAGCTGCCATTTTGCCCTCACCTTGGTAATGTTTGCTTTTCAGCTGCAGCTCTGAAAATTAGCAAGTACATACCTTTTGCCTTTTAGGTTAATTTAATTAAAAGCGATACTAGATTGTATTATACCTCCTTAAAATACTGTTGTAAGAAACAGCCTGGGGAACCACTCCCCAGCTGCTTTAGAACAATGCATAATTCTGTTTAACTTCCCAAGCAGCGAACAATGCTGGTTTATCATAACTACTTGGAAGGTTGCCATGCCACAACCTAACACTTCTTCTCTTTATTATTGTAATTTCTTACTTCTTAATCTCAGAGGATGGATACCCAATGGACTGAGGAGAATATTTTGTGTGACTCTGACACCTTTGTGAAAATCAAGCTTCACTCTTTGCTTGTCACTCATTGAACGTGGAAAAGCTCAGGAAATACATACACACTCCAACAATTGTGCAATGCCTTTGGATGTAAGCATCTGTGATATATAGATACATAATGGTTACTGGGAAAGTACTTTGAACAGAGAAAGTATGATGTGTGCAGCTGAAACACCATGTATTGTGGGGCTGCAAGTGTACATGCTCTCTCCAAAAACACACATGCCATTTTGTTGAGTTCAACATTTATAATCACATACTTCAGAAGTAGTTCAGCTTCCAAATTACGTGTAGAGTTTATCTATAGACCTAACTTAAAATGAGCATAAACTTCAGGATGAAAAGGTATAGGTCAATTTTTATAATAAGGCAGATTTCTAGTGCCTGAAATGTTTATTTGCATATCAAAGGTTACAGAAAAGAAAAGCAGTTGCTCTAGCTGGAACTAGTGATAAACTACCTTGTGATCTTCATTTCATGAAAATACAGTCCATGTGTCATAATATTCATGTAAGTTTGCTTTCATTCTGTTGAGCAGCACTGCAAGCATTTAATTCCTGATGGGAAAAAATACCTAATTTTTTTGGAGATAGGGGATTGTAGGGAACATCTCAGCAATGTTAAGACTGATTTTCACTGCCAGACAGAAAAGCACTGCTAGACAGCCTGGGCAGCATCACATTTGACCCACAGGCTAAGAAGGTTTCATTACGCCACAAGCAGAAGCGAATGAGTTGACTAGGAACCCATGTGAGTGGGGAAATGTGCTCAGCACAACTCCTTGCCTGGCTTAGGAATCTGTGGGCATTCAGACCCTCTCAGGACTGGATCTACTGTATTTTCAAGAACACTAGCAATGGAAATTCATGGCTAAATCCAACTAGCATTCGGATAATTTGTCCTCTAGGTGACAAGGATCTTCACAGTAAGAGAAACAATACTGAAATGGGTGAAAAGATTTCTGCTTTTGGTGGAATGGAACATCCACAGTTTAAAGAATTATTTTCTTTTTACAATGCCCTGATTCATTCTAGTATTTGAATACCAGAAGGGTTTGGGTTTGGATTTTTTTTTGGGTTGTTTGGGTTTTTTTCACTAGTTTTACAATAATATCAATGATGACACAATATAATAATGCAGATTTAGAGAAACACAGAAATAAATTAGGTTCCTTATTCTTTTCTTTTTTCTCTTAGATATTAATTTACCTCTGTGAGTAAGCAAATCTACAGGAGAACCAGACTCAGGTATCCATTTCAACTAAAAAAAAAAAAAAAAAAA
>NW_008794082.1:1496233-1498803 GCF_000699145.1 Aptenodytes forsteri
AAAAAACTACAATTTTACAAAAATGTTTCAAAACATGCACTTGTAATAGGGTCATCTAGAAACACTTCTGGAATGGTTATACTAGTTTTCTATAATAGTATTGCAGCTAATATTTGTACAAATGCAGACATGAATCAGGTTAAAATTACCCTCAAGTTGACTTTAAAATTCTGGCATCAATATTTAGGTCAGTAATTAATTAAGTTAAATTACTTTAATTAATTAATTAAACTAAATGTATTTAGCTTAAACTTTAGAAGAACCAAAAGAAGGGGATCTTTGGCAGGTGGGGCTTGCCTGCTTTTCAGATTTTCTATTGTCTTTTTTCTGTGTTTTTAAATTACTGCATAGCTTGTCATGCCTGAGTGTCTCCAGTCTGCCTATATTGCTACTGGAATATACCTAATAGTTATAGAAAAGGTTCAAGGACAAGTTTTTTTGTTTTTTCACCTCAGAGATTCCTTACATGACCCCCAGTAAATTCCTTAATCTCAGCGTATGTATTTTTTTAAAAAGGAAAAGTCACACCACCAACAATAATCCAACCTCACAAAAGGTGCTGGAAAATTTAATTAACATTTAAACATGCTCAGCTATCCTTAGGTGACAGCGAGTCTAAGTACAATGTGACTGTTACACCTTGGAGTGGTGCACAACCACGAAAATAAAACTTCCCACATAGTACACCTGATAAATTAGTCTGAGAAAAACGGAGACATGTAGCTTACGTGCCACTCAATTTCTGTAGTTGGGCTATAAAGGCCTTTGTATGTGTGCATATGCATTTGAACACCAGGCTATATACTGCTGTTATTCTTACTATTCCCATGTATTTTTCCTTTACTGAGCAGGTTCCAGCAATCAGATGGATTAATGACATGTTGCTTCATAACAACAAGTCAAGTGTTCCCCCTCATGAAAAGATAAAACAAAATAAAACACTTCACTAACAAGATTCGTTAAAAAGGAAAGCAGCCTGATTCAAACTGAGATCCAGCCTAGCACACCTGCTGCACAGCTTGCCTACCAGCTCCAGCTGTGGGTGGTGTGAGAAGGGGTAAAGAGCTGGGTGCAATCCAGCGGTGCTTGCCTGCACACAATGTGCTATCCTTTGGAGAACATGCTAGGATGCAGAACAAAACCTCACAAACAACCTTATGCAATTTCCATGTTAACTTTTGTTTCCTCAATCACAAAAGAAGGTCTTGCTGTCAAGAAAATGCAGTTAACGAATGCATTTTTCAGGCCTTCCCATGTTGCTACTTCTCACCTCCTCTCTTATCCCCCAACACAAGCTGGTAGAAACAGTAAAAGCACAAACTGCACAAACACCAAGCTAAAGATCTGAGCCTGATAAGTGATAAGAATCCTCAGGTCAAATTGGTGAACCCTGGGGACGTTCATCTCAGTTCAAACCTTTAGCAGCTCTTAGACTCAACCTCCAAAACACCATAGTTGCAAGCCTCTTTTAGCCAATCTACCATGACGCAGTGAGTATTTTAGCATCTGTAGGTCATTACTATTGCATCTTTTACACCTGTCAAACCCACCCATACCTTTTCCATGGTTATCACTAGTGACATAAAAAACATGGGAAATGGCTTCAGAAAACTTGTAGACACAAACAAGTGGCACAGGTATTTTTTTTCTAAAGCAACACATGCAAATCCACTAGAGGACTTACTATTTATGTTTCCCTTCTGTTTGTCTTGTAATATGGCTATTTGCACGGTTTCTCTCGTAGGTTGCAATACAGGCAACTGAATGCCATGCTCCTACTGAAACTGCAGAAGCTTTGATTTCTCTGAGCCTGAATTTATGTACCATGCCTCCTCTTTGTATTCTGTTATCCCACTGATTTTAGTTCTGAGCTGATGCATCCCTAGATGTCATGGCACGCTTTGTAGTGCCAATGTTGTGAATAAAGAAGTACTCGATGGCAGGTGGGGTAACTAACATGCATCCAACGCCACAAGTACCAGTTATTTTTCTACACTCTGTTTCTCACAAAAGATCGTTCTGATGGTTCTTAGCAAGCATCAGGGCTGGGACTGAAGACTATGATGAGTCTTTAATCTTAGAAATGACAAATCAAGAAGTCCTAAAATAAAAAGTTTGGAAGAGACAGAAAGGGATCTTTCTAAGCCTGTCAGACTGCTAGAACTAACTAACACTAACTCATCTGCCTTGGAGCACTTCAGGAGGTAAAAGTACATTTTTTTTAGTGTGAGACTTTTGAAATTATCCTATAGGGCACAGTCATTGCTGTTTCATGAGTTAGGGACAGATTCTGGGCTCCTTAATCACCAAGTCGATAATCTAAGTAGTTGTCCTGGTTTTGGCAGGGATAGAGTTAATTTTCTTTCTAGTAGCTGGTACAGTGCTGTGTTTTGGATTTAGGATGAGAACAAAGTTGATAACGCACCGATGTTTTAGTTGTTGCTAGGTAATGCTTACACTAGCCAAGGACTTTTCAGCTTCCCATGCTCTACCGACTGAGAAGGCTGGAGGTGCACAAGAAGCTGGGAGGGGGCACAGCCAAACTGGCCAAAGGGACATTCCATACCATG
>NW_008794082.1:1498969-1505714 GCF_000699145.1 Aptenodytes forsteri
TACTCTTCCGATTCTCTCCCCCATCCCACTGGGGTGGGGAGAGTGAGCGAGCGGCTGCGTGGTGCTCAATTGTCGGCTGAGGTTAAACCACGACAGTAGTCCTCTTAAATCACGTGCTGAGTAAGAGAAAACATTTTATGAATGCCCTGGGTAATAAGGTATAGAGATCTTTTTGCGGGGAAAGATGAAGAAATGACAGCTTCTCTCCCTACCGAACTTGCAAGGAAAGTGCAGGATACCGTGCCAGACACAGACAAGCATGGTGCTAGTGGCACTCAAGCTGAATGCTGCACTGAGCAGCCACATCTTCAGACATTTTGTGAGGAGGAAAGGAATTTGGCATGTATGAAGAGAGAAGCTGTTCCAGCCATGAAGGGCAGTGTGAAAGGCTGGATGAAGAGACAAAGAAAGCAGTCAGATAGGAAGTGAAGGCAAACTGATGTGAAAGGGAGGGGTGCAGAAGAACTGGGGAAGAGAGGACGGAGGAAGCTCTAGCTGCAGTCTGCTCTACATGACCAGTCCACGGGAATGCGTTACCAAACAAACTTACAAGGAATGACTGAGAAAAGTATCCACCGCACAAGCAATCCGCACACAGTTAGAACCTGGGACCCAGCTTCATTTAAATTATTATTTTTCCTTCAGCCCACACATTTGTGTGCTATTGATGAAGATTTCTTTTCTCTATTAAGTCATAGCAGGCCTCAGCCAAAATAATACCAGTACTGAACCCGTGACCTTTTAAGCCATGCTGTCAGGCAGGGGGGGCTGCAGTAATGTGAAGCAGAGCTAACATCAAACCGGCAGGGTACAATGGCCCCATTATTGGGGGCTTGCACTTGTCCGACACTGGATAAAATCCCCTGAACGATGTCAAGACCCTTTAAATGTCAAGTCTTCCCGGGTCTGGGCACTTGTGCCTGAAAGCTCCTAAAAGAGCAGCAGGGTCTGGACTGCAAAGAGTGATTGCAGGCTGTTTACGGAGGAAAGCGAGCAGGGGCAAATGAAAAGAAGAAAAACGTGCCTGGGAAAAGAGAATTTTGCAGCAATCTGTGAGATTTTGCCTGGTAACTAACTTAGGAATCATGCAATTGTTGCAAACAGTTGACCTGAGGCTGCCCTCTGGGTTGAGAGCTAAATTTTGTATTTACTAGCTACCTTGGGAGAGGTGGAGCAGATTGAAAGTAGTGGTGTTGAGGAGTATTTATTGACAAATCACTTTTAAAGTGGAGGGCAGATAGCCAATGAAATCTGGCTTGTGATTTTAATATGTTTTTGTCAGCATATGGTACCACTCAGGGGACATGAAGGAGGCATTTTGGTTACATATGTATGTGTGACTGGCAAGGAAGCCGTAATGAGAAGACTGAAGCAAAAATAGATGTTTCTTGTAAATACATTTGAACAGAGGAAATGAAGTACCACTGAAACTGTTCAAATGTCCATTAGTGATAATATGACTTCTTGTGAATTTCAAGCTGCACGTTGCAGGGTGAATGCTCTGAACTCCCTGTAGCAGAAATGGGAATACACAAAAAACCAAACAAGCAAGCAAATGAATGACTAGAACTTTTTTCTGTTGAAGTCACTTGTGCAAAATATTATTAATTGCAAGTCAAGACTTTGGGGGAAAAAAAAATCCTCCACAATAAAGTGATTTAATATGGATGGATTCAAAATCATCCACAATAAAGTGATTTAATATGGATGGATTCATCCCATGTCCATGCTCCAAAACTCCCACAGACTTCACAGGGTGCCCACCCCCAATCTGTTGCATCTTTTTTGTTCTGCAATCAGTCCACTATTTTAACTACTTAACTGAGAGTCACTGAAAACTGCAAACAGAGAAGAAAGAGGAAAAAGATGTCCCATGTGAATTTGGAAATGTTCCTAGCGTTCCCGTTCTACCCTTGGAAAGATTTCAGTGGACTTTGGCTCAAGTCTGTGAACATGGGGAAGGTATTAGGAACAATAGACATTTTCAGCAAATGAGTTCTTTTGCACTAATTCCCTAGGAGAATATAATACTTCAAGAGTGCTAGAAGATCCTTGTGCTAGGTACTTTACTTTTGGTAACTGCAGTAACTTTCTAGCAGACAAGTCTTTAATCCTTCATTTACTACCCCCCACATGCTGTGGACACCTACATTCATTTGGCAGAATATAGGCCTGTTTTAACTGTAGTACACAGCCCAGCTGAGCTAGATATTTGCAGAAGTAGTGCAATGATCAGGAATTATTCCACTTCTTCTGATATACCTTGCATTGCTGGATGAACAGTCCAAAAATGTCACATCTAAATCCACGACACATATAGGTAAAATGATGCAACTATCTCCTGCAGTCACATTTTTCTTTGCTCCTTATATCTGTCGTGAACTCAGATGGAACCAGAATGGATTCAGACTTTTTTTTTTTTTTCTTCTAAATAAGGAACAGAACTCATACCACACTTGAGAGAAAAATTACAAAAATATGAAGTTGAACATGACACCATTCCTTCACGGTCTGATACTTTTCAATCTTGAATCAAAGATGGAAAAGTAAGGGGAAGGAAAGCTAGGACCAGTGATTCTTCCATGTGCAAAGCAAGCTCTGCTACCTGATTTGATAGCTATTTGCCTCCCAAAAGCAACCATGGTGTGTGACCAGAAATTCAGGCCACAGAAAATCACATCAAAAAGACAAGCCTCATCAATTATTGTTTAGAAAATACTTTCATTATAAGCATGTTTTCAAGTACTCAGAACATTCTTAAAGACTAAGAAAAGGAATGAAAGAAAGAAGGGGGGGGGGGGGGGGGGGGAGAGGGAAAGAAAGCTGCCCTTGGGCAGAATATCTTTAAATAGTCCTGCGTCCAACAGAGACATTTTAAAAATTCTTTTTAGCTCTTTTAGAGGTTCTAAGTAATTCTTACAAGTTCATTTGTACTGCCTTATTTATATTTTATTATTTTGTTCTCTTTAATAAAATTTAGAAGTAAATTCAGACTATGATGTGACTATTGGTGGCCTTTAGCTTATGGTCCCTTCTCTTTGTTCTTACATTTGGTCTCTTCATTTATCAAATACTGCTACATTTGATGATCAAATATTTGAGTAGGATCACTATCCATTATTTTACAGCTTTGCAGATGACATCACTTAAAAAACTACAGGGTGGAAGACAGAAAGCTAATCTTTTTTGCAGAGCTCCCAGCAAGTAGGCATTAATCTAGTTTGAAGATCTCATTATTTAAGTCAAGATCTACTTTTAGTTCTAGGCACATACATGCAAAATGTTCTCCACAACATGTCTGAGGATTCTTGTAGGATGTCCACTAAGAGGCCATGAGTCTTCTAAAAAAGTATTCATGATTCACCAGTACTCACTGAGATTCATCACGTCTGCCGCATTGCCTGCACACGGTTCATGGTGCAGAGCTAAGATTTGAATTTCCAATTGCTTTTACTAAACACAGGTCATAGTGTTAATTTCAGTTTCTTGGTTGGCCAAGTATAGCCTGTGAAAGAATTAGTTTGAGCAAACCCTAACAACTGAGTGTTAAAAAAAAAAAAAAAAGGACCTTCCAATGATCACTCTGCAATACAGATTTGATATTCACTATTGTGAAGAATATTCCTATTTTAGAAGATAGAATACACACCACACACAAAAAGAGGCACCCATACAGTAAAAAAGAATTTGCTTAAAAATCACAGTAAACAGTAACAGACCGTCGGGTTTGTGTGTAATGACCCAGCTGTCATTATTGCCATGGCTGCAAATTCTTCTTGCCTGCTGGGCTGCAGAATGATGTTGTATCGGTCGGATATCAAGAGCCTGATACTGCTGCTAATCGGCGTGGCTGGGAGTGTGCTGCATACAGCAGAGTGTGGCTCCCCCACCCAGCTGGACTCTAACTGGCCCCAGAGCAAAGCTGCAAACACGGCAGAAGGAGGAGAGGCACCTTTCTTCAGGAAGCCACGTATATTTTTAGGGTCTGCTCATATCCCCCCATAAAGACCTTCCTGTTCACTGGGAATCCACATCTGAAAACGCTGCGTGAGCAGCTCGAGCAGCTGTGAAAGGGGAAGCAGAGGGCCCAGGGCCTAACACCACCCACTGCGCCACAGGTCTCATTCCTCCAAGAATATCAGTAGCCTGCATGATTTTTTTTTTTTTTAGAGGTGTGCAACTGCAACTCTAGTACAGCATGTGCTATAGTGTGAAATTCAGCTGTGCCTAAGAACTTCAGGACAAACTACAGTAACTTCTTCATCTTCTCCTCTTCTCTTTCTTTTTTCTCCTTCAAAATGCCATTTTCCTTCTAATGCAACTGAAACTTGTAGCTAGAGTTTGGCAGAAGCTATTTTGCTAAAGCAGAAGCCTTAAATTTCAAACAAATCTTAAAATAGCTCCAATCTTCGTGGAAGTTAAGAAAGAAAACATTTGTAAACTTAAAGAGAAGGGGGGTGAGGGAAGAGCCTGAGAAAAGAGGGTGAACAAAAATGCCTAGTTTGATAGCCATGGTGAAAACACTCCACAAATAAGTGCAACATAGGCAACTGTACTCCCATGCCAGTCACTTACAGCTCTAAGTAAAATAAGATCCACTGATATATGATCTTCTAAAGAATTAGCTTCTGCTACACTTATAACACTTGGCCAGAGCTATCCTTAGTACAAGTGGGCCAGGACTCCACTGCTTCTGACCTTTCCTGGCCAGAAAAAGTGTTCTTAGAAAGCAACTTTAAAGTTGTCCATGTTGAATACCTGCTGACAGGAATTTTTAAATTCCCACCAGCAAAGGTATGAGTCCTAAGTGCTTGCTTATCTATCCAATTAGTGGGAGGAGATTAAAAAAAAAAAGTGAAAGTGTACTATTTGAGTTCTCCAAACAATCACAACTCAACAAACCACTTCAATGCTACAATATTTGTGATCAGTCAGTGAAAACAAGAATTATTTTTTATTGAACAATGGATAAATTTAAGGAAATTGTAATCTGTTTTGCTGAGAAGAAAAGCAGGCTAAATTAATTGAATAAATTATTCATTGTAAATTATGGGCTCAAGTCTGCTACTGTGTCATTGTATATATACATTCATTTTCTGGCATCTCTGCTGAGCTTGCTAATGAGGATACCAATTCGTAACAATGGTACTGGTGGTTTTATTTTAGCTTTACTTGTCTTTACATTTCCTGGTTTTGTCTGGTACCAAAAGCTGATGTACTGAAAGGACACGGATTCTTCCATTTCAAACAAAATCAGAAAATACTGGAAGTCTAAAAAAATAACGGCAAATAGATAATTTGTCTGAGCTTTACATCTTGATCCTTCAGTCAGAAGTTTGAATCCATTTCAGCAAGTGCCCAGGCTTTGGTATAGGTATTTGGAATAAGCCTTCCAATGTTCACAGTTGTTGCTTATGTCTAGTTATGAAACAGCAAAATAGATATCACCAGCTCAGGTGAAGTCAGCCACAATGTAGATGTCTGCTTGACCACGGCCCCTTGTGCCTCAGGACCAAATTACAGATAGATGAGGAACTGTATGTGGCAATGCCTGTGAACAGATGCTGACCAATAACGTGTTGTCCGTTCATGGAAAATGCTGTCCCCAGTATTCAGGAAAACAACGATCAAATAAGTAAAGAATGAGCAAGATGATAGTTAAAGCCTCACTACCTGCTGCCTTCCTCTAAACCCGAAGCATATTAAAAACAACCAAACTAGGATGTGAAAGCACTAAACCCAGAAAAAGATGACATACTGTTTTCCAGCTTACAGCCTTTGTACAAGTTTCACTTATTTCACCTCCCTTGCCCAGTGGAAACAATTAAGATAACTGACGTGAAAGTGACTATGTCTTTACTAATAAGTAAAACTGTCCGAGTTCTCATCTTGTCCAAAGTGAGCAACATGGCTTATGTCTGCATAACTAAGCTGTCTTTGACTTGCCAGCCCAGTGCGGCCTCATCCATGTCAGTTGTTTAAAACAGTTTCTGGCCTGCAGTATTCTCTGAATTGTATTGAGGCGCTGTTTGGAAAAATACTAATTGTCATGGGCCAAAACTGCCAGGGAGCGTGCTAACAATTTAGCAGTGTGGGTCACTAGGGAGCACCGGTTCAAGACTATCCCTTTATCTCCTCAGCTTCCTAGCCTGAAGTCACTAGGGCTGGCTTGGATTATCTGGCCTTATTATACCTATTCAATGAGGTAAAAATTAAATGACAGACACCACATCAAGGGTAAAACTGGAAACCTTCAGGCTTTACGCAGCTGCATCTGCACCTAAAATTCATGGACTTGCTTTGTTACACACTCATATCGTACGTCAGCCAAGCTTGCAAGGCCCCAAACCTTTCATTGGTTGCTCTGTTTATATACTGACTGGGAAAGGTCTACTTTGCATTCTTCCTGTTCCAAAAATGAACACTATCCTTTTCTTTGGAAAACACATACAAATACAGCTGTCCTGGTTTCAGCAGGGATAGAGTTAATTTCCTTCCTAGTAGCTGGTACAGTGCTGTGTTTTGGATTTAGGATGAGAACAATGTTGATAACACACCGATGTTTTAGTTGTTGCTAAGCAGTGCTTACACTAGTCAAGGACTTTTCAGCTTCCCATGCTCTACCAACTGAGAAGGCTGGAGGTGCACAAGAAGCTGGGAGGGGGCACAGCCAAACTGGCCACAGGGACATTCCATACCATGTGACGTCATGCTCAGTATATAAAGCTGGGGGAAGAAGAAGGAA
>NW_008794082.1:1512880-1540313 GCF_000699145.1 Aptenodytes forsteri
GGCGCGGGGGGGCCGCTGCTCAGGGACTGGCTGGGCATCGGTTGGCGCGTGGTGAGCAATTGCATCGTACATCACTTCCTCTGTATATTCTTCTTATTATTATTATTATTTTATTTCAATTATTAAACTGCTTTTATTCTCAACCCACAAGTTTTCTTACTTTTACCCTTCCGCTTCTCTCCCCCATCCCACGGGTGGGGGGGAAGTGAGCGAGCAGCTGTGTGGTGCTCAGTTGCCAACTAAGGTTAAACTATGACAACAGCTTACACGATGTGATATGAAAGAGCCAGTGGAAAAAGTGAGGATTGACAGTCTCTCTTCCAAACCCCTCTTCTCGACTCTTTCATCGTATTTATTTGAATGTTTTATTCATCGAAATGTCAACTTGCAGTTACCATTTCCATGGCATTTTTGTTTGGTTTTTAAATGAGTTGACTTTATCTGCTAAGCTAACTTATGACTGTTCTCTGTGTGGTCTTCTGATTTCTCTTCAGATCTGTGTATCTCACCCTCAATGTGCACCTGATCTCACATGGGGCAGTCATGGACAGACAGACAGCTGCAGCAAAGAGACTGATACGTTTTCTTACACTAAGACTACGCACAGATCTCTTACCACGTGATGCAAGGTTTTGAGATAACCAAATCCAACACAAACTGGCAGGACATAGCATTGCAGATATTACTTAGTCACATAATTGCTCAGTCTAAAAATTACAGAGAATCCAGGCAGTACATTGAGCATGAATATATGGCTGCTTTTGCTATCTTTCACAAACTCTCACTTCCTTGCTATATAACAGCATTTCTGGAAAACTCAGAATTTCTGAAGGACGATGAAACTTTTTGTTAAGGATTAATGTAGCAACAAAGCAGCACTATAAAACCAAAACAAAACTTTCTCATAAATGAAACTGTTGATTGCCAAAACAACAGCCTATGACAGGGGTTTGTTATCATTTGGCTCCTAGTCCTTTGACTTTCTTCAAGTTTGGATATGATGGTCTGGAAATCCCTCGCTGACTGTCTCTTTAGAGAGAGAGGAACTTGAAAAGGTGATTGCAGTGTGTATTGCGTTCATTCTCAGGTAGGAGTCAGCATGAAGGTTCACCTGGTGACACTGGTTTTGAGAGAAAAATCCTAATGTCACACTGTAGAATAAGGCAGAGGACTGGGATGTGGGCAATGCTGGTGCTGCCATCCTCTCCTGAAGGTCACTGATGTGACCACCCTGGCTCAGTATTCTCCAGGGATTGCCTATCCATCTATGCTGCCTGTCAAAATACTTCTGGGATTAATTGCTATACTTTTCTGTGTAGCCCTGGGGAATCACACTGACAGAGGATAGTTTCAAGGGGAATGGCAGGGAAAATGATCCTGAAGTTCCTTTCTGTCAACTGCTCTGCATGGATGAACACACTCATTAGAGGTGTTGACCGGGGAGGGGTGTGTGTGTGCACACAACAGGCCATGCCAAAGATCTACAGAGATAGGAGATTGCTTTATCTTCTGTACTGCATAACCTGTGATTTGCTGGATCATTATTCAGCTTGGTTTCTGTTGCTATGTAAAAACTGCAGAGACCCAGTACTCCCTGGTAAAGGGTGAATGCCAGGCTGTCTTTGTTTCCTGCTTACAGAGTCTCTTAGTTCCTTGCTAGATGCCCCCAGTGACAGCAGACTTGGCATTGCCACAGTTTACATCACATAGACAAGCTGTTAGGAGCCAAAAGAAAGTTGATTCTTTCCTACATTAGTGTTGATTTTCAGCATAATTAATCCCTGCAGCCTAAATGGCGTGGGACCGGATACTGCTCCTTCTTTCTAAACTTACCAGCTACCCTTGCTGAAAAAGCATGGTCTTATTTTAGTTGCCTTTTATTTTGCAATCTAATAAATTGTGAAGATGGTATTCTGCATACACTGTGGTTCATCATTCATCCCTATGAATCTTGTTCTAAAGAAGAGTAAACATCACACTTTTTACTGTATGAACAGTAAGTAATAAATAACACAAAACCAGAGGATTATCATTCTGCAGATTACCTGGTGCAAAATAAACAATTTCAAACTCACTTTACCCACTTTTAATTATTCTTTCAGGTATTTAAAAACTCTTTACCCAGCTGCCTCATATATGCTAAACTTACTAGCAAGTAACTAGCATGAGCTAATGAAGTAATATTTATATATTTCACTAATTATAACTACAAGAGAGGGAGAGAGCAGCTAATTAAATGACAATCAGATCTGTGAAAGACTTCAAGGACAAGGAAGAGGGACAACGCTTACAAATCAATGAGTAAGTGGAGCCCTGCATTTACAAACTTTTCCCCTTTTCGTAATCACAAAGCAATGTAGCTGTTTATTCCCACTAAAATAGGAAAGTGGCAGGCCTCTAATTCTGAAAGACGTAGTGAGAAAATGCTTTTTTTTTGGAACCTAAAACATTAATTTAGCCCACAAGTATGGTAAGTGCCAAACACTGCTTTTTATTGAATTCGAGCTGAAAGATGATTTTTCAAAATGTAATTTCTTATCAAGGTGCCTTACTAACTTCAGCTAAGGGTTTTAACTAGCTCAGGCTTTAACCTGAACCAGCCTTCACAGAAACACACTTAAAGCCCAGGCAACAAGGAAGCAATCAGTTACAGCAGGGAAGAATTGCTCGTGTGAACTACACAGTTGTTGGATCAGTTCAATGTCATGCTGGTGCAGGTGGTCTGGAGAAAGTAAGTAATACAGTCCAATCTGAGTGGTTAAAGGCAGTCTCCTAAACCCACCCGCCTAATATAAATGTGCCCTGTTGTACCAAGGAAGGACAAACTGAACAAGTGCCTCTTGTCAACAAGAGGCACTCGGCACCTTTGGGAAAGCAAAGCATTTTAATTCTGGTGCCTAAGTACATATTTGTGAGCCTAAACTGGGTTTCAGTAATCTGGCCAGGGTGTATGGAAACACAGACAAGGTTTCTAACACTGTCCATCCAGAGTCAGCAGTCCCTGACCTGTGAAGGTCTCCATAAATTGCACCTTTCTGTTGCTGCTGAGTTGCAGTTGATCAGCCTTGTTTGGGAGGTATTGCCCTTTGCTAACCTGTTGCATTTAAGGGCTGTGTCTTGAAAATAATTATGGGATTTTGTGCCCATGCACCAAAGCACTGGAGAACAAGAAGCAGAGTTTGTAACGCATGACCTGACACTGCTGGAAACTGCGTAGTACACTAAAGCCTACCATCTCCTCCCCAGAGCCCTGATTCAGCAAGGCAGCTACCCAGGTAGCTGCTGTGACTTCAGTACAACCATTTATGCTCCAAATTCTGCATGTATTGAAAACTTTGTTGAATCACGGCAGCTGCTGCTACCATTGTCCACGCTCATTATGTGGACGCCTATAAAGAGAAGTCAGCACATGAGATTACCGCAGCCCAGTTCAACACAAAGGCTGAAGTTTCACTGTAGAATTTCACAGAGGAGGGACGTCCCGCTGTGGGGAACCAGCATACCCAGTCACATTACCACCGCAGTGTACAAATGTCTGAAAACGACCCTAGCCAAGCAATGCCTACACAAATGGTCTTTTGCATTGTTTCAGTCAATGGCAGAAAGAAAAGAATATTTGTTTCAGCAGAATTAAAATGAAGAAAAAAAATTACCCTGACAATGTAAACATGGCATCTAATTTTGTTTAGTTTATTTAGCCCCTGCTAACCTCTCTTAAAAATGCATCAATTTCTAAGCAAAATTATCTATATTCCCTTTCTTTCCTTGGCTAGTAATACTTTCTGATTTTAGTATGAATGTGTGCATTGCTTTGGTCAGGACAAAAAGCCAACATCAATACCACCGCTGATCTAGCTGTGACTGCTTTCTTCAAAGTTACAGGCAACAGGCATCTGTGCCCAGAAAGTACAGATTTTCAAAAATATCAGAGCATTTATAGAGTGCCATGCTGAACATGGAGGGGAGGTTCAAGAGGGATACAGTGCCAAGCATACTGCTCACAGTATCATGCCGACTGCATTCTCTAACACCGTATGTACAGTGACCTTAGTACTATTTTTTGAGATATAACACTATAGCTTTGATCCAACTGCCGCTGTCTTGCAAACTGTTTGAAAAAAAACCTTTACCTGTTTTCTTCCCAATAGAGGCAATCGGATGTGCAGGCAACCTAGACCAAATTCTAGATGTGAGTGAGATACAGTACCTAAGGCCAAAACTTAAACAGTCACACTCACTGCTCTCATTTTTATCTACCTCAAAGTCATTATACAAATGCTGAAAAAAAGAAAAAGCAAATATAATAGCTAGAAATAAGGGTGACACAACAGGCCAAGGAAGACTGGCGTTCTGGTTTTCAATGCTAAGGCCCACTGGTGCTTCTCTTGAGCAGATACATCTGTTCCTAAACATTGTGTTAGAAAGCATGACCACTCCAATTAATATATTCAGGTTAATGAAAGACAAAAGAAAATATGAAGATTTTCCATAACCAGTCAAGAAAGGACACAGAACTGATTATCAGAATGTGGCAGTTTCTGGTTGCTACGCTTTTAATTGACTACTTGCACTAGGACATGAAGTAGATTTTGTGGATGTTTTCTAAAGCGCATGTGACAGCTTGCTATTCAGAAATTCTGCACGTACATGGAGATTTTTTCTTTTGGGAGAGAAACATGTTAAAAAACTTCCTGAGGCTGCAGAAAGGGGGATTATTTTTTTCTCCAACTGTGTTATGGACTCTGTCTTCACTACCTGAGTAAATGTTTTAGTTTCTGCTATTTATAAGCCTGGTTGTTCCTAGCATGGCTTTAGCACAAGTTGCCTTGACAAATGCAGAGTGGGTATTATTCTGAGAAGGGTGTTAGCAGAACCATCCAAGTGTGGCAAATACATTAAATAAAAGCTTTATTGAAATAAATATACGAGATGAAAAGCTACAATAGTACCTACCTCACTGACAGGTTAATAGCTCAGTGTTTAAAGCAGAAAAACAAGAGTGGGCGAGAACAGTTGATGGGTTGTGAGATGCCACACTTGAACTTTTCTGTATACTGGACTCGCATAACTCATATTTCCAGGCTGTACAAAGTCATGCATTGCCTTTTGGAGAAACTGATTTCTCTCCACTTACAACACAGGCAGCCTAGGAGCTCAAGCCTCTTATCTCGGGCACATACTATTTTGAGCCCTATCTACAGCCTTCCAGGTTTACAAGTCTCAGCACTAGCATCAAACCATGCCCTGAATTTACCCTGCTTAAGTTTGGCTCCCACCGTTCCAGATGCTTCCTACACCACTGCTTGCAAGTGGGTCCATGGATTGGTCTCCACAGTGCTGTCACTGAGAAAAAACAAAACACTAACAACTCTCACTTGCCTTGTTTGTATCTGGACCTGAGATAAAGGCAAGGGGGTTGAGACTGGGAGACAGAAATACAGGGGAGGAGGTTGGTCTGAACACCAACAAGGAACAATTCTAGCAATAACCCTCCAAGAGTATTCTGGATGTGTAAACTTTGCTGATGCTCTTACTCAATTCAGGCAAGAATTGACCTAAGTACAAACCATTCTATAAAAGAGATAAGTTAGGACACTAGGATTTTTGCTCATTTTTCTTCTTTTTTCTCTTTTTAGGGAAGAAAAGTAGTTAATATGCTCATTCATGGCACTCAAAGGGCTCTGTGGGAGACTCAGGTTCAAATCTTAATCTAGTAAGTTGTTGTGTACAAGCATGACTCTAGAAAAAGTTTAAATACTCACTTCAAAGCAGTCAGTATATTAGGGAAACAGTAAGGATGCAGGAATCATGCAGAACAAGAATTTGAATCTGAGTTCGCTACACTGCAGATCCCAGCTCCAATTGGAATTATTTTCTTTAAAGTTTTATGGAGAAGAAAGCAATTTCTTGTCCAGACTAGCTAAGAGCTGACACAGCTCTTGGGCTTAGAACATCTGTTTGCAGGGGGACATGAGAAACTGGAAGACTCCTACCAGCAATGCCCTTCACAGCTGTGCAGGTCAATATGGTTCAATGCCACAGTCTCTGATGGACTTTGTGGTTTCCCCAAACCAAGAGCTGCAAAGCCATTTATCATTCGGCTGAGAGGCTCAGGATCTAATGCTCCCAAAATGGCAAGTGGCAAAATTCACAGGTCTGCATGAACTATCTCAGAGATATCTAAATATGATCCAAATTTGGTGAGAAAGCATACCTTTGTGTAAATATTGGCATTAATAGCTGCAACGGCATGAAAAAAATAAAAACCCAAGCAAACTAAGAGAGTAGACTTGGGAAAAAAATACCAGACCTTATATTGACAGAGATTGCATTGATTCTGTAAAATTAATCCACTATTTGAACAGAGAAAAACTGAATACTAAGACAGACAGACTGTAAAGGGAATAAAAAGGAGTGCTAGGCTGGGAATTTCACCGCTGAACTTCTTTCCCAATAACAACAGCAGAAAAAAAAAATAAATGCAGGTTTCCAGAGCACCAACCACATTGTTAATTAGCAGTATAATTTGTGCTGCCTTTAATGATGGCTTATTCTGCTCTAGCTGTCAGGAGAAGAAAACAGGAAGGGCATTTGGAAACCTTATGAAAAATAACCACCGTTTTAGGGCATTTGGGCTTGAAAAATGTACAGCTGTTGATGGATTAACACACACACACACAACTCCCATAAACATTCAAAGAATAATAGATGGAAGGAAAATAGGTAATAAGAGAGTGAAAGATTTTGTTTATAGACTTGACTGGTTGACTAGGGTATAATTATGGGACCTGCTTCCAATCCATCCTATGTAAAATAATTGGTGTGTACAGGAGACGGATTTGCTTATAATAAATGGATCTCCTCACGATGGAGCAGAATGACATCAGTGTGAATACACTAGAATGACAGCATAATTTAACAGGACTGATGCTGGAGGGTGGACATTATTAGCTTCAGCATTTCTGAAGGCATGTTATATTTGCAGGCACATCTTACTTTCACACAGAAGGTGCACAAAGTAAAAGAAGTGGCAGTCTTATAAATCAGAAGTTTTGAAGGAGTTAATTAGATTGCACTAACCTTTCAGCTGTACTGCTGCCAAGCTGTGCTAGATGCTGCAGAAAGAAAGGTGGCCAGCCTTGGTTCAGGCAAAATTGTTCATGTCTCTTTGGTGAGGAACAGATACGGAGAACGTCCTTACTGTTCTCCCAGAGCTGAGCCAACCAAGGCAGGCGAGCATAACAGAGAGTGCAAACACCCACTGTGCTGTTCCACTCCCCACTCCCCCCCCCAAACCCCCAAACCCAAAACTCAGGGTTGTTCTATCTAGTACCACTGGCTATCATACTCAGGGAGCCACTCTGCTCCTTTCTAGCGTACTTCAAGTTCCCGTAGCTGCTGAGCAATGAGGAGCTAGGTCTGGCTACAGAAAAGGCACAGAAGTTGATTACAGGCCTTGAGTAAGAGGATCTTCATCTATGGCCCTAGTGGATTTTTAAAATCCCCTCTGTAGTTCTGAGGGGTTGAGATGTCTTCAACGCACACACTGCTATCAGCATTGACCTTGCATTTATGAATCGTCTGATGAATGTGGCATTCCGTTCAGAATTAGAGCTGTTCAGATGCGCTCCGAGTTAGCAGTAATGAAGCATTTACCTTTATATGTTAAAAGTGTTCTCACGGACAGGCTTCATGAAAAGCTATCCCCACCAACCCTATCAAAAACCCTACCGATCGCTTTTGGGGACTGAGGATCTGGAGATGGTCCTTCCAGTTGAGGGTGATATACTGGCAGATCAGCATTACAGTACTGCCGTCACTACTAGATTTTTTTTTCCTGCCAGCAGTGGGCAAGGCTACTGATAACAGAAACAGACAGTTAGATCTGGACAGTTCAACTTAGTGAACAGAACCCTAGACTAGGAGTTAGGATTCCCGGGTTGTACAGCTTACTGGGTAGCCTTCTTTTTTTGCTTATTGTTATATGACAGAGTCCATCTTGCCTATCTTTCTTAGGTGGTGCAGATCAAAAGAAATAGATACTATCTATTATATTCGCTGATACATTAGTAGACACAAGTACTAAAAGAAATCCAGAAGTTAACTGTTCTGCAGTGTGTAATAAATAGTACTACTTTTACTACTAGTGACAATTAGTTGCTGAGCAGAGAGTTGCAGAGAGTTACTTCAGGGTAATATACTGTCATCTGTACCTATATTCAGTGGAAAGAAATGACAGGGTATCTCTGTGGAAAAGCTGTTTAAAAATATATACTGTACGGAAGAAAATGTAGTGAATGATTTATGTAACACACAAGATATAAAAATGCTTAGGTATAACTTACTTATTTTTGTTAAATAGCTGTTAATTTCATTTTGGAGGTCTTCATCCCCTACTTACAATGCTAGGTTGACAAATCCTCCAAAGGTTTGCATAGATCAAAGCTGTAACTTATTTTTTATTTATCTGCTCTCCAAGATACTTGCTCCAATTTGAATTTGTTAAGAATAATTAAAAGTATATGTCAGAAGGGAAAGGACATAAAACACAACACAGCTAAGTCACAAGCCTTGCCAAAAGTTAAATAAAAACATTCCCTTCCACCAGCTTTCCAAGGAAGAGGATCCAAATCTGTCTCTGCAGCAACTCCACTGAAGTCAATAGGGTGGCCCAGGGACTACATTTGGCCAATCCTACCTGGCGTATGGCCTTCTAGGAAGCATTGTGATTTATTAACAGGCTGGCCACACTACTGTCTTCAGTCTCTCAAGTGCATCGTATCTGTTCTGCAGGATACATTTCTCCACTGTACTATCCCACTCACTCTAACAGAAAACTAGCAAGGAATGACTGACCACAAAGCACTACAGTAGGTAGTGCAAGTAAGATTTTAGTCAGGCAATTTGCTCTTTTCCCTGCATCCCACTGGTTTTATTTCCTTGCCTGGAAAAAGCCAAAATTTACATTGACATGGCTGATGGTTTCGGGTAAACTCTGGGCTCTGGTCAATAAGCAGGAACAGGTACGCGGGTTGGCATGTCACATAACAGCCCAATCTTTGCTGCACAGGTGCCAGATGTTACAGCTCCTGAATCACGGTAGCTTACAGTGTGCTATATTAAGACAACACAAGATCAGTGGTTGTCCACTGCACTGACAACTGACAGTGATAGCTAAGTAGCATACGATTGCCAGTGTAACAAAGGAGATTTCCAAGCCAGCAATTCCTTTTGCAGAATGGGTTTTGCTGCATTGTTAACCTAAAACATCACCTCCTCCCTGAAGGGGAACACCCAGATCATTTCCTTCCTATTTATTTGTCTTGTCTTAACATGGATGCTGCACTGTGATCTGCTGGAGGGTGTCCATGCCACCAGAAGGCTCTCAAGAATGGCTGTGAACAAGGATGCTCCACCTTATGCCCATTTACACACAGCAGCTGTGGGCAGGCAAGCTGCAAAAGGTTTTGTAGCCATGAGTAGCAGGCAAGCCTAGTCTCAAGGAGAGTCTCAGTCCTACTTGCAACATACTGGCTATCCACCGAAAAATCACTCTGAAGCTTACTCTCTTTTCAGATGCTTTGTAGGAACAAAAAAAAAATATTTGGGAACAGCCTGTGAACAAAGGACTGCAGCATCTAGAGTCACATGGCTTTCTTCTCCCCACCTTAAATTGCAGGATCAGCGCCACGGAATTGCCTTCTCCCAGAAACTGGTGTGGCCAAAGATCAAAGCAATAAAGTAAACTTGCAGCTCAGTAAAGCCACTTCTTTGTAATAACAGCCTTAAAGAATGGCCCCAGGAACATAGTTCTAAAGAAACCATTTTGAGACAATCTGATGCTGAAGTTAAATCTAAATAGTAATGAAAAAACAACAAAAACCTACACATCAAGTCTAAGGAGACCAATAGCATAACACAGAGGAGAAAAGAGCTTAGAGCTCTTCAGGAAAAAAAAACCCAGTATTTTTTTTCTACTGTTGTTGACATACAAACACTATAAGAAACAGGTGAATTAGGAAAGTGTTCTACAAACTCAGATCAACAGAACGGTTCAGAAATAGGTTTGCAGGTGGATTTTACCCTGCAGATGTTTATGCACATTATGGCCTACTTCTTAACTTTCAACAAGAAAAAAAAGCATTAGTTAAACAGTGTTCATTCCTTTGCAGACTAGACTTCCAAAGCAGATAAATGCCCATAATACATGAGTAAACTCTTAATTACTTGAAAATTGTGCTTAGCTGCCTTTGAGTCACATGAATGTGGGTGTGAGAGAAAAGGACATATGTTCTGAAAAGCCTCAACAAGAATTAAACTTGAAATCAAAAGCCTACATATTAGCCTTTACTGAGGAAGATAATATCAAGTTCAATCTAAAGAAAATTAGGTAGGCACCTAAAAATTAAATCTGTACTAAGTTAAAACTGTAAAAATCACATACTGAACTATTTTTCTATAGGTTATTCTCTTCCTCTCCTCAATATCCTCTGTCGTTGATCTTGGACTAGTCTGCAACATTGCCAAACAACTTTGCAAATGGTGTTTACAGTGAAGATGCCCAGAGATTCCTCCTGAAAAGCTGTGTATATGGGCGTTGTCATTGATACCTGGCCTCATTTCTTTCTTCCCCCACCATCTCTAATCCCAGGAAATAAAATGGAAAGAATTATAGAAAAATGAGAAACCTAGATCAACACATAAATACAACAGGAAATGCAAAAAGAGATAGCAGCTGACTCTCCCCTGCTTCATAATCTATATAGTCATTTAGATCTATGCAACATGATCTGAAAATCCAGCTGTGCTCTTTCAATTACTCTGTCATCAATAATAAAAATTCTGCATTCAGAATTTATCTCACCGTTTTGTTGCCGATACATGAAACAGCAGTGTACAGCTTGTTTTGCCTTTCTATCAAGCATACATAATATGCAAAATCTGAAGCACAGGCTCAAAGAAGGAAGGTTTGTCAAATAAAAAGAGCCTTTTTAAACAACTTTTTTTAAACAGAAACTTGTTTATTTTTTGTCCTTCTTGTGTTTTGATTAGATAAGCTAAAAAGACAAAGGGCTATTACAATCATTGTAAGTACTACTGGTAAAGAAAGTCCATGAGTATGCTGCACATACAAAACCAACCATGACAGTGGGAGGTATTGTTACTGCTCATGAAATTTTTTGATTAACTGTGAGGCAGATTTCCCAAATACGTATTATCAGAGTTCTGCAGAATAAATGCACAAGCAGCATAGCTCAAACAAAGGGCTAACGAGAAGGCACCAGCAGGTGCAAATATGGGAAGAGACAACTGCCTGTAAATACGCCAAGCTACAGAGAAAGACTTGGGAAAGAAATGAACCTGCAGCATGACTCAGACAAAGTTGGCTGAATATAACAGAAGCAGCCTAGGAAAGAAACATCTACTAGAAGCTACAGAGAGCTGTGTTATTTGCACAGCCAACTAAATAGGTTGAGCAAAATACCAGTTGTGTCAAGTGCCATGGAGCTAAGACCCAAGAGACGATGGCAGGATCAACTTCTGCTGAAAAAGGGCAGGAGGATGGGGGCTGGGGCAGGGAACCACAAGTGGACGTGAATCAACTACGCTGACCTACCTGTGGTGTATCTCCATGACCTAGAATCACCGGTTTCGACTGCAGTATGAGCACTGTAGGACGGTGCAAACCCAGCATTAACCAGGGAGTGTTGATCCTGTTCATCCCCAGTCCCTTGGTTCAGGCCACTCCAGGGGATGTCCTACTCTAGAAAATTACATGCTGAAGAAGAAAGGGGGGATCTCACTGTGATATGGGACATGGGTGGTCCACAAGACTCCTGTGCAACCTTGCAGTTTCTCTCCAGCTTTGGTTTGAGGAAGCAATATCCTCCAGATAGAAATGCCTTCCTCTGTCCATGGTTGAAGGAACTGCCTCGTTAGTGCACTAACTTCACTTGGTTATGAAAGTTCTCATAATACTGCGTGATCATGGTTGGTCATTAACTAGCATCCTGGACAGATCCCAGTTCAGTGAAGTGCTTTTTGCCCCTATAAGCTGCCTCTGCATTTGCAGGTATACGCTGCAACTCTTTACTTTCACCTGCATGCAGTTGCTATGCTCTATGCGAATATTCTTTCATTGGCGGGTAGAATGACCTCTAAGAGCCAGTTATTATTAATCAAAACTGCTATTAGGCATCCCTCACCAAAGACAGTGACAGTAAATCACCTAATGATCATAAAGGGCTTAAGAGAGATTTGCAGGGAGAGCTGCAATAGACATGCAAAGTACTGAACTGAAAAAGAAAAGCTGACATAATCATAATGATATTTGTTTTGAAGGGAGACACCATTTCAAGCACAGTGATTGAACAGTGGATTTCAGGAGAATTAATCTCCTGCATGTTAGTCAGCCTGATTGAATCATCCCGTAATATTCCACTTCGCTTATAATATTCAATGTTATAACAGCATCTGGAAATTTTCAATCAAGAAAGTTGTTTGGAAGCCCACATAGTAGCTGAAATGCTAAATATAAATTTATTATAAACCGATGAATGGAAAGATACTTTAAAATCCATTTAATAGCTCTTTTTTGAGCACTATAAATATCCTGTGGTTCTCGGTTGGGGGTTTGAAAAACAGCTGATCCATGATTTACAGAATTGTAACTTCAGTTTCTCACAAGCAAACTTCATTGCTTACAAGAGGCACAAATTCATTTGATGTTTCCTTTCAAAATAAACCTGTCTGACAGTAGAAGTTAACAGGGTGGGAACTTTGTAAACAGATACTTTAAAGGAATTTACTGAAATTCCCGATTCCACGTGTTTCAAGATGAAGTACAAAACTATCTCTGTTTAAGATAACACTGGATCTTAAACCAGAATATACAGAAAAGGGAGATGATGCCTTTAAAAATACCAGGGCTTTATCAGTCTTTGTCTTCTATGAAAATTCAGGAAGTTGTCGGGGCCTGCATGAAAGGGATATGCTAAAACCCTGTTTTTTCTCTTGTGCTATTTCTGAGATACTTCAGAAAGGAAGTTTCCTCAGTATAGCTCAATAACTAGAGAATAACAAAGTAGTACAGAAGTTCCGGATGATTTTGGCATTATAGATCATGCAGGCAAGGCAGAATGCTCCCCGGGTAGCTTATTCTTTTAGATTTAGAAATGCAATTTGCAGGCAAGTTTTAAAAATATAAGTAGTAAGTAAAATAAGCATCCCAGACATCTTAAAAGAACACAAGCCCTGGTACTGTTCTCCAAAACTATTATCTGAAGGGAAAAAAGGCCCAGGATATTCCTTCTCAGTGAGCGCGTGCTCTCTGAGTTTTCAGTTTTCAGAACTGTTTCTTCAGACTGTTACACCTACAGCTTCCCAACCCTGTTGGGCCTCTCAAACACTTCAGGTAGCTGTTATGAAAATTCTTTGGCTGAATTCTCAGCGCTGCAGGAGCAGGCACTGGCACACAGTCAGACAGCGTGGACAGACAGCGGCAGTTTCCTACTTCTCCTCCTCCTCCTCCCCAAGTCCGGGGGATCCTTGACAGCGCAGAACAAGCCAGCATCGCGCTAGGAGTTACACATTCTGGTGATGGAAAAATGTTTTTCTCTCCATCCCTGTTTTTCATTACTTACATCTTTAAACCTCTCTGTTTGGTCGGGCCTGCACTGCGGTACTGTAAAGCACAGCCCAGGCCTCAGGCTGCACCATGAAGTCTGGTACAAAGCTGGTCAGCGTGGAAATGGAAACTTAGGTTGGCTGTGTTCTCATCTCACCTGTACCACTGGGTTATTGTATCACCTAGGCACGTCAGCTCAGCTCTCTGCATGTATAAAATGATGCAGACGATAATACATACCCATCTCACAGGGGTGCTGCAAAGGCTGATTAATGAATGAGCACTTGTAAAGCATTTTTGGAAGCTTGGATATAACCTGCTCTGTAAAGGTAAATTGGGGGTGGTTGTGGTATTTTGCTTTCCAGACTATTTCAGTTTCCGTTTCGTTTCCCTTCACTGTTACATGGAGCTGTACCCAAAACACGAGCACTGAGATAGGGAAGAGTCAGTTTAGCAGCCCCTTCTATAGAATTCATAATGAGACATGACTTCTTTTTGCTCAG
The DNA here is from genome assembly GCF_000699145.1 of Aptenodytes forsteri. Classification (NCBI taxonomy): domain Eukaryota; kingdom Metazoa; phylum Chordata; class Aves; order Sphenisciformes; family Spheniscidae; genus Aptenodytes; species Aptenodytes forsteri. Next base: position 1,527,011 of record NW_008794082.1, read on the forward strand.
GCAGTAGGATTATATCGTACAACTTCATCACACTCTCATGCTTTTGTTGTTTGGTTGGGTTTTTTTTTAATATACTGAGGTTTTATGAAGGTAGAAAAATAAATAACTTATCAACTACTTATAAATCTTACAGTCAAGAAAACACTTTAAGAGATCTAGGCAAACTACACTGGTACAGCTAAGAAAATTCAGGTGTACCTACAAAGATGGCATTAAAAGAAAATAAAAACAAAAGCCTCAAAAACCTTGAATCTCCATCCCTCTCACAGAATAACCTACTGCACAATCATTACAACTCCCTCCTGCACAGGTAAGAAAGGAGACCTTTGAGTGAGATACATTGACCGTGAACTCTTCACAGACAATCAGTAAAAGTTATTTAGCACAGATGTTGCTGTAATTGTGAGATACTGGGAAAATCAATGTTTAATGGCAGACTCCCAACTCCACCCTGGCAATGCTCTTGAGTTAACATCACCAGGCTAGAATTTAAAACATGTAGAACAAAATTGGCTGAGATAAGTCCTCTAAAGTTGTTATCATCACTCACAATATCCCATGTTTTTTTGATCCCTGAGTCACCCACAGATAAATAGATTGTGATTTATATCCATGTACTTCTAACCTTTGCTATCTACTGCCAGTTTAGGGATGATGCTTTTGTGAAGTGCTGTGCATGCATATAACATTATTCTTTGGGTATGAACCATCTTGCTGTTGTGTTCGAACAGTATGTATCACAGTGCATGCTGTTTCAATATGAGAAATTATCCTAAATGTCGAGAATCTCAGCCATTATTGATGAAACACATAATCATAATGCTTCAGTGAGAGGTGAGTATGGAAGCAAATGCAGAGAAACAAGTGGTGTAAAATTTGGTAAAATATTGCCAGTGTAGCATTCCACTCGTACCAATTATGTATAAAGGATGAAGATGATGCCACAGGTGACATCATTCATTCTTTGTTTCATTTAACGAGAGCATCCTAAATGCAATCCAACAGAATTTGTTTCACCTCTCACTCTCATATGTGGTCTCGCTCTCTTTCTCTCCTAAACAATATATGTGTAGAAGAGATATATACAGGAAATAGAATTTTATAAGCTTAGTGACGTTCCTACATGGCATACAGGAGTCTTACCAACAATTCACAGATGTACACACCACACAAAGGGGTAGAACGTAATTTGTAGGGATGACTGACTGATTGTATCCATCTGTACATTCATCCCAGGATAAGCGTTCCATCTGCTGCAGATGCCAGCTACAGGGGTTTTGCAATATTGGCTTTCAAGGCAGGGAGGCATCTACAGTATACCTAAAGGGCTGGCTAAGAGAGAGAGTTACGAGGGTAGTTGAGTTGCACAGAAGGGCTTTAAGTGGGTCAGTCATCCAGCTGCAGAACTGCGTGACATATTCCATCTGAATTAACAACACTTAACAAATTTACACTTAACACTTAACAAATTATTAACAACTAACAAAACCTGCAAAATCAGTGAGAGCGCAGAGAGGAAATGTCCTCTGCAAAGGTTTACTTTTCTTTGGTGTTCACATTCAGAAGCAATTCTGTTTATAACAGAGGGACTAGGATCCTGATCTCTTTATTGCTTTATCCCCTTGCATTCCCTGCATGGGAGTGTTTATGTGTGTGACCTGTCTTTCTGACCTTAATTCTACTGAATCCCTCTCCTTTTTGCTCCCCGTGCCCAGTGAATTAAAGAGCATGCTGGCTAAAATGCTGACGCTATTGACCATGACTCCTATCTGCTGCCTTGAAGGCTTGTGGCTTGTCTATTGCAACAACGGTGGTCTCTGCTGTCACATATACAAGTACATACTCAGAGCAAAAAGGAGAAGAGACAGACAGAACTGAAATAGTGCCTCAACTATCAAAACAGCAGCTGCAGTACTGAATCACACAGGACCCCAATCTACGGAGTACAGCACAACATTTTTACAACCTAGAACTTGAGTACCTTCCAAAGCACTACGACACAGTGACTAATGTCTGCCACGTGGTTTGCATTTTCTCTCTCACACCCACGCACACATGTACAAACTGTGTGACTTAGGAAAAAAACAAACCTGTCAATGCAATATGTCTAAAAGCTGAGGGAGAAAAAAAGAACTTGGGCACATCTTGATCGATGACCAGAGTTTATGGATTAACAAAAAAGCCACTGTGACTGCATAGCCACATATAACATGTTTTGCACACTTCTTTTTGGGGTGTAAGACATTTCTAAAGGTAAGGTAAAACTCCAGGCTGTTTCTGCCATGGGAGGAGTTACATTCTTCAGCAGATACAGTCACTGGCATAAAAAGCAATAAAAAGACATATAAGGAAAAGATGCCTGTAATTGTATTCACACGCTTTGCATGTGGAAACTATTCCCACAATTAGCATCTTATTCCAAAAGGTACCTCACTGACTTTCGGGGAGTATTCAAGAACTAAGATGTATTTCAGTGGGCACAGTTTTGTTACAATCTAGGTGTCACAGAAATATTTGGGTAGAGCAGGGCAATAGAGCAATTAGGAAATTGCTAGTTGCTGACCACTTTCCTTATGGAACTATTCATATGGAGAGGTAAAACTTTCTTGTTCCATTTTAGGAATAACTGATTAACCAGTGACATTGTATCTCTGATGTGATTTCAAAAATCCATCCAACCTTGCCAGAATTTCTTCTCTAACAAATAAACCGCTCACAATCACCAAAAGCTCTGAAAGAAAAGATACGATTTTGCCCAGTAATTTTCCTTCGTCGCAACTAGACCTCAGTGGGACAGGTTCACAGAAAGTTCTTCAAATGTTTTAGGGTGCCCGCATTCAGTAGGATTCAAAAGAAAGGGATAAAATTATTTCCAAATCAGTGAAAAGAAGAAACACTCTGGGTCTTTTAGCTGCTCTCACACACTGAGCAGTACATTACCAGCTGCCAGGATCAAAGCTTAGCGGGAGTTCCTAAAGGGGCAAGCGGCTACATAGTGTGACTGCTGATTACACCTTCCCCAGACAGCCTCGAAATGGAAATGTTATTAAAACAGGATTATTTTAAGGCTGTGTTCTCAGTGTCTCCATCGGGCTGAGCTCATGTAGTAAAAGCTGTAGTTAACAGCACAAGTAAACCACAGGCTGAGGTACGCCCGGTGCAGCCTCCATTCCTACCTTTGATCAGAAAAATTCCAGCCGGAACATTTAGTTTGGAAATATGGATGTATTGTATTTTGTACAATTACTTTCTGCAGTTGACTCATCTAAATTGGACTCATGCTGCTCAGCAAGCGTATCCATCACGGCGGCCAAACCAACACATCTGTGAGGATTGGCGCCACTCTCACTGGAGGTCCTGCTGATGTCAGGGACCTACTGGGACCTGTGGTCTAGTGTAAGCAGCAATGCCACAGCATAAGCAAGTGAAGAGATCTGATACAGCTCTGTCCTGGCTGAAATACACTGGACAAGTTTTGCCTGCCTAAAATAATTAGGCTTCCACTTCTGCTGCCAATGAATGCCTCAGTAAAACTCTCCTTGCTTTCAGGATAAGGCTGAATCCTCGACAATGCGGGAATTTTAAAAAGTTTCCGGTTTCTCAGAGAAACCCCTTACATTTTTTTTTGTTTATCCTTCTTGGACCTACAAATATGAGATACAACCCTTGCAAGGAAAAAAAAAAAAAAAATTGGAATTTCCCTACCTCTAGTTTATCCAGGTATATTGCAAGGAACAAGAAGCTTTTACAAAATGCTTTGCTTTCCTTCTGTCCCAAATGAAATGAAAAGATTGAGGGAAAGAAAGTAGAAGGCAAAGAAAGAAAAAGTCCTTATTTTTCCCCCCAAAATTCAGAAAGAGTTCTTTGGGAGGGAGAAAAAAAACTGACATGCCAAATCCCATCAAGTAAGATGACACTGTTCTCTTACTCAAGATGGTGGGTAGGACTGTGACGGTGCTTCTGTCCCCTACTATTAAACAGTATTTTGGGAAGCTGCTTCTACCTACCACTTCTGAGGAAGGAGCTCCACCTCCCACAGGACTCCAAAATTCCGTGAAAGGTCTCCCATTTGAGTCCAAGTTCTGGCAGGGTTCAAACACACTTATCATTCAGTACCCGATAGGAATACATCCCGAGAGTCACAGAATCACACAATCTATATGTGGAAAAGACCTCATGCGTTTTCTTTTTCTGCAGAAGCATACTGTATGTTTAATACTTCTTGTCAAGTCTCATTTTAAATATTTCAAGTGATAAAGTTCCCACCACATCCCTTGCGACATTATCAGACTCATAAATCTCAATGTTGGGAAGTTTTTCCAAGACATACCACCTAAGGTTCCACTTGAGTTCACTCCATCCCTCCCCTTATTAAACCAAGTAATTCTCTACTTCATGGGTACACTCTTTCAATGTCTGTAGACTTCCCCATCTGTAAGTCTGCCATTGCTTAAGCAAACTGCAGCTACTTACCTTGATTTTATGTTGTAAAGCAACCCCTCCAGTCCCCTCAATCTTCTCACTGCCTTCTTTTTTAATAGTTTCTGGTACTAGTGTGCAGCAAGGTTATATGTCCTTCAGTTTGTAGTCTTTTTGAACAGAATACCAGTCTTTACAATAACAGCATAGGATTTCAGAGTTTAACTCTTCTCCAAAAATAAACAAAACAAACCGACATATTTTCCCTTCTGTGTATGTTTCAGAATTAGATTTATTAGCACTTGCAACTGTTAGTGAGAAGCCAGATCAACTAATTCTCTTTTATTATTATTACTACTACACTGCACTGCCTGTTTGCTGGCACAAATTATTTCAGTGACTTTTGTACTGTGAAATACAGAACTCCTCATCGCCGATGTGACCGAGCTCAGACCGAGAGGTTCAAAATGTCATTTCTACCGTTGCAGACTTCTCTGATGTTCCCTACGCTGAGGGGCAAAGCAACCATTACAATTTCATGCCTGCTCCGTGCACGCTTCCGATAGGAACAAACTGTGCTACTTGACCCGTAACTGAAGTAACCTCAAAACCACAGCCCAAGCACACACACAGATATGCTCACTTTGGCGTTTGATCCTAAAACAGAACAAGTCCAGTCTGAACTGAATGATTGCTTTGCCCAAAACCCATGAACTTTCCATTTTACATTTCTGAAACAACGCTAGAAATGCCTTCCCACTGTTAACTTAATGCACGGCAACACAGTTCAGTATGCCATGTGAGAGTGCAAACAGTGCAAAGCTTTAGCAAGCTCAAATACATACAAAAGCCAGAAGGAAATTAAATGCATGAAGACACTCCAGTAAAACGGTGATTTTGTACCTGAGCTACAATACCGCAATGTCTTTGATCATTTCAACTATTATAACAATTCTATGAGGAAAATGGAAGCACCTGATTTAGTACAACTACACCAGTTAAATATGGGGGGAAAAAAGCAGAACTTCCTAGAAAATTCAAGGAAAGAATGGAAAGTTCAGTCAACTGTTCATTTTATTCAAGGATTGGTCTAGAAGCAAGTTGCGGGTTTCTATATGAACATTCCTATAAAAGACACCCCTATTTCTTTGGTCTGCTTTTCTCATCACGTAGTTCTCCATTGGAAAGGCCCCACTATCAGACCACCTCTTCCCAATCCAGTCACAACATCAAAAAAATAATTTCATAATAAAAGGCACTTTCCTCTTTGCCAAAGGCAGCCATGATATTTTGCTGGTATTGCTGAGCAAGGTTAGTCTGGGAAGTAAAGGGTATAATGAATAACCACGTATGATGCTGTAAAGAGGGACAAGAGAAAAAGGTCCTTACAGAAAACACAGAAATCAAAAGCAGCTTGCCTGAATTTTAGCAGCACATCACCTTCCATTCGTTGGTCGAGTCCAATTAAGCTATCCTTGAAACACCATGTCATACATCACTATAAATTACTTATCAATTCTTCCTTTTATTTGAAATTTTCCTGCAAACACCTAAGTTCACACTCAGCCATAGATTCAGATAAGCTTTGAAACACAAACACAGTCTTCGCCAAAACCCAGAAGTACATCTGAACACCCTCCCCCCACACATCTGCTGTGTCCAGCTTTCTGGTACTGAAGTAAAATTTGCCTTGACACAGTTACGATTTCAGAAGGTATAAGCCTAAATTAGTTCAAACTCCAACAATATACATTTTAATCCTCCTTCAGGCACATACTTGGATACTTTTTCACATCAAATCTAGGCATCTCCCTGGAATGTTTATTTAATGACCTTAGTGTTAGCATTAAGAGATTAATCAGTCAACTGTAAATAACTCCAGACTGTCCCTGAGAGTTTAAATTTTGTCAGAGAAACTAACTATAATGAACAATAGAGAATTGTTTGGTTTTTATTCTGAGGGCCTCTGGAAGAAAAAAAAAAATGTTTTGGAGGGGGAAAAAAGCTAATCCCAAATGTAACCAACTATGCTCATTTTGTCACTTCAGCATCTCATTTAGCTTATACCTCTGATAGATTGATATTTCACTCATTATTGGAAGAAAAAAAAATGTTTTGGAGGGGGAAAAAAGCTAATCCCAAATGTAACCAACTATGCTCATTTTGTCACTTCAGCATCTCATTTAGCTTATACCTCTGATAGATTGATATTTCACTCATTATTTCCTGTCTTCTCATCCAAATACCAAGATGGCTAATTCACTTTAGAAGAGCCTTTATTTATCACTCTCTCCCACCCTGCTTTAATTTCAGGGGGTGGGACCGGTAATGCTTTTTTTAATAGGTTTCTTTTAATGGACTACAGGATGTTGTTGTAAGGTCACTGACCACACTGATAGGAGAGAAAGGACTGTGAATCTGTATAATTTTCAGGTCACTGAGTGACCAGGAGAGAATGGGCTGTGACTGGGAAGTGCCAGTTCTTATTATTCTACATAGGTCTGAGTGACCTTTCATTTCCACCGTCCTTCCCTACTTCTGCTCTAAGAGCCTCCTCTATCTTCAGTTTTTATCTGTGGTATCCATCTTCAGCTGTAAACTCCTCATTCCAACGAGGAACACTGTCAGGAGTCTGAAGCAGTTTGTTCAGGGCTGGTTTTGTCCCAGGCCTCTGCCCAGTTTGGTTCCCAAACCCTTCTCCGTAACTGTCACGCATAATTTATAGAGCAGGGCTGTAACAGACCGCAGTTTCAGCCTGTGGCAAACATCCATATGGCTCAAGCTAACCCTGGGAGAACAAATACTGCTCACGCTGTTGCCTCAAAGTGTTGTGTTCGCTGACACATAAAAGTACAACCTATTTTTCAAATAATACGATTTCTCCAGGATACTCAGCTATTGTGAAGTTTGTTTTTTAATAAAACGGTTGTGCCTATGACTGCTCTGCCTCAAATAGAGAATGACTTAGCAGCAGCAACACCACCAAATACAGTGGTCTGGGCTAGGCAACAGTGATATGTAAGAGAAGATGCTCTGCCTCTGGGCTTACAGAAAATACCCTACTCCTCCTGCTTCTTATCCATCGCTACAATTCTGCTGAGCATCTGCTTTTTCTGTAGTACTGCCGGTCTCCAGTCTGCACAGTGCAGGTGGTGTAAACCGTGTAACTACAATATCATTTGATAAACGAGACAGAAAAATTAAGAGAGTTTAGGTAATGAGAGAATAGAATAAAGGAGAAGAGGATGTCATTTGAAGCAGAGCAGAAGAGGAGGATCGCAGGAGAGGCAACCGGGGAACTGAAAGGGGCGAAAAAAAGGATGAATGTTGCTTCAAAATGTTCTTGCAAAAATATTTCAGTCTTTACTCTTCATTTATTCAAAGTACTCTTCCTTCATCTCCACTATCAGTGATTCTTCCTCTCAAACCAGAGTTACATCAGAAAACAATGTAATAAGATTTCTAATTCTTAATTCAAAGAATTCTGAAGCTTTATAAATGAAGAAGATATTCAGAACCACAGTAGTTAACTGACATTTGGGGCAGGGGGGAAGAATATGAAAGCAAATACAAGTAACATACACAAACAATATCTGAACACAGATCTTCTGCATCCTCCCTATGAAATAATGGACATTGTCAGAGAAAAGATAATGGATAAGGTGGATCACAGGCCTTAGTCTGGTTGGTTTTTTGGTTTTGTTTGTTTGGGGGGGGTTGTTTGTTTGTTTGTTAACAACAACAAAAAACAACTCCAAAGACATGAATTGAGAACTGTTGGCTGGAAAAAAATCAAGTTCGAGGCTCCCAAACTGTTCTCAAGCAAGACAGTGTTCTCAGCCCTCAGCACTTCTTGCAGTTTACCATCCACCTTATCATCAGTCCTTTCAAAGACAAAAGTGATGTTGCTCTGTGCACCACTTAGCAAGTTCCTGAAAATCTGGAAACCTGTTCTTTCTGAAACATGGAAACTGTTCCTACTAGCTTGTGCCTTTCGAGAGAAAGAAGGGCATTTGGTCTATATAGGTGAGACACAGCACACCAGAAAATCTGGCTTTTCTTAAGTATGAGATGTTTAGGACAGCTGAGAAAGATCAAGTGCCAACTATAAATAGTCTGGCAAGCACAGGGCTTACAGCAGCAGAAGAGAGACCAGCAGGCCTGAGACTTTTGGATGAGAGGTAATACAGGGTAATTATCCAGGGAGTGAGTCAATAGAGAATATAAGAACTCACATCACAAAGTTTTATTGTTGCAAATCATTGATTGCTTACACACGATGCTATTTACTTTAATTCCACACGTTCATCACCACATCTGTCATTGGTAAATTGGTTCATGTTTTTAAGATGCTCACATACTACATTATAGCCACTCCATTTCACACGAACAGCAATACTACATAATTCATCACTGTCACTTCAGGCAGCGTTCTGTAGCTGTCTTGACCTGTAAAAAGAGAGGCAATAAAGACGTAGAGCAGTGTGGCTCTTTGAAATCTAGCGTGTCAAGCCCTGTGGCAACATGCTTTCAGTGCTGAATTTCTTTAGCAAACTCCAGCTCAAGACGATCCTTCAGTGAAAGGCAGAGGAAAAGGAAAAGTTCCTGTCCCTGTTGCCAATGATTAAAATCACCAGCCTGCTAGGAACTGTTATGCAGATGGATAGGCAATTCCTAGGCAGAGTGCTGCACAGTTCTGAAGAATTTTAGAAATTCTGCACAGCTCAGAGACACGTGACCTTCTGCATCCACCAGGCAGTGTCTGTTTTAATGGAGGCACATATTTGCCTATGCAAGCTGAAATTAGAGAGGACTGAACATCAGACATCCATCTGTACACTCAGGGTCTGACAGCCTGCAAGGCAACCACATTTTCAAGAGCGGCTATTGGGATCCAAACCGTCGTAATGTCAACCCAGTCACTGCAGCAGATCAGTGTGTTATGCAGCAACTTTTTATTTCTACGTCCATATAAAGTCAGTCAGACTTTGCATGGATCAGTGTAAACCCATGAAAAGAAAATGAGAGAAAGAAACTATAGGCAAGAAAATACTATTGTGTGTTAAACAGCAATACCCAGAATAAAGTAAATTGTCAAGTATGTGAAAGAGACGGCTAGAGTACTTGGGCCTATTTCCTTATTACTTTGCTTTTTTACGAGACTGCTCGTTTCTTCCAGAAATAAGAGTGTAACTATTTCAAAGCTCAACGCAGCCACAAAGAGAGCTCACCACAATACATTAAAGATGCTTTTTGGTCTCTTGCATGACAGTTGCTATTAATATCGAAGCAATGAGGAACCAGTGATGTGGAAAAAGTGCAGACATACAGAGCCTAACATAAACTCACCCACATTTTAGGCAAACCACATTAACCAAAACAATGCCCATTGAGGCTTTTAGGTATAAACACAAGATGGGAGGCAATCCTTTTTGTCTTTGACCTCACCTATTTAAAAAAAATAAAAGAAAAGAAAAAGAAAAAAGAAAAAGAGTAAAAACTAAACTTCTCATGAATCTAGCTATAACTGTCCCAGCAAGCCAATTCCATGACTCACAGAGAACAAGGAAATAATTCACTGTCAGAAGACACAAAGCAAAGCACCAGCTAAAGTCAAGTCTCCTGCTAAGGTATAATCCTTCTGTCCTGAATGTTGTAAGTTTTTCATTCTAAGTTCAGCCCAGCAAATGAAAAATTGGTCAGAAAAGGCTGGGGTTAGGGGACCTACCCCGACAGGATTTGCTCTCATAGCTGACATCCAAAAAGGAGCATCAGTGCCTCCTAGAATGAGACATCTGCTCAGGAACAGCAGTTCGAGAATGTTTCCCCGACACAGGTAAATAATGCCTACTGCTTGGAGTTTAACATTGCAGCTGGGCAGAGTCTGGTAATTTTCAAACAAGCTTGAATGACTTAATGACAAGTAACAATAACATGTCTGATTACCCTTGCCTTAACTTCAACATTTTTCAGTATTTGGTCACCTAGAGAATCAGGGCTACAGAAAGAAAAACAAGGGTTCCATGGGAAGAGAAATATTATGATCCCTCATTCCTGTCAGTTAGATACTCCAAAAATCACATTAACTGCCAGGTCCTAAACCTTAAAAACCATCCCATTCCCTTGGGTGATATTCAATATGTCAATTCCTCATGCTGGAAAGAGTAAGCAGTTAATTTAGTTCCCATCATGACTATTCCAACACTGCATGCCTGACAAAGACATCACCCAGACTAAGTGAATGGGGAAATAATTGTCCAGTCCTGACTTTCCATCTGTATTTCCATGTAATCTCCAAGACCTAATCTTTTCATGCCTTCTACCAAAACCTTTGTCCATGCATTCATTTCTACCTAGAATGCGTAAGAATAATAATTAGCAGTGAAAATTAAGGGGAAGAATGGTATAGCTAATCACATTTCAATATTAAGAAAAAAAAACCCAAACAAGATTCAGATGCTTCCCCCCCTAAAATTACCTAAATCATTACTTCTGAGTACAAAAATTAAAAAAGAAACTATTCTTCTGGGATTAAAGCTTGCAATTTCTGAACTATTTAGAAACATGACTTGAGAATATAAAAGCTAATGGGTGCTTACATTACCTACCATCATTAAACAGTTTAACCTTTTATAGTAATTCAGCACATTTAAAAAAGAAAAAAAAACCACAAAAAACCTAAAATGAAGGATTATTTGGAAGAATAAGCAAGTTGCTCTACAATGTTGTCATCTCCCTCCTAGCCACCTGGCAGAGAGTTGTATGCCTACCAATGAAGGCATTGAACCTTCAAGCTGGAATTGATACACCTTCTCAGAGCCCTACAAACCTACCCACGCTGAAGCTTTGACTCTTTTCTAGTTATAGAAGTCTTACATGGGGCGAGGCTGTGGAGAAGGATGGGCGGGAGATTTGTTTCTGTACGGCCTGCAAGGACAGGGACAGTAAGTATGCATCTAAAATGGAATAAAGTTCTTTCAGGGTTGATGAGGCCAAGAGCCGAGTCCCCCTGTAGATGGCTCTGAGTCTTTTTGTGACTCTGAGACTTTCTGTGGCCTGAATCAGCACCCTTTCTGCTGAGGTGAAGTGGTAGCTCGTTGAAGAGATTCTGCTCATCATTTCTGTATAGAAGATGAAGCAAGAAAACCATTCCATGGCTGCTTTTTCCATTTCCAAATTAGACATAACTGGAAACAAGGAGGGGAAAAAGGAAGCACTATAGAAAGTAATAGGACACAGTGAGGAACCTTTCACAGTGCTTCTCTTCTGACTTCTCCTCTTCCTCCTCCAGACCCCTTCTTTTATGAGTGCAAACACTGCTGGTTATGTAGCCATGGGTTTAGCTTGCAGAAAAAGTCACAGCCCAGGACCCTAATTTTGAATTCCCCAGTACAATATACAAGTCTAAGAGTGCTGAAAGAAAGTCCCCTCCAAACACCAAACTAAAAGGGACACAGGAATCTAATCAAATAAAAACTGAGTATAAACATGGTCCCAAAGTGGTACCTTAAAAAAAACTTTAAAAATTCTTCAGCAAAAAGATGCGGTAAAGAAGAAAAAAGTCTTCTTTTGCTCCCCTTTTCCCCCTTCCCAAGAGTTTGTTCTCCTTTGCATAAAAATAACTTCATTGGAGAAAAGTGAATTGTGGGCAAAGTTCTCTAATAGCAAAAGTAGTTTGATTCAATTTTATTTCTGATGCTCAAATTCTATTCCTTCTCCAGCCCTCACATCCAGTCACCATGGCAACAAAAGTGACTGCCGAAAAATCCTCTGCCCATTTGATAATGATTTAATCATTTAACAACAAAAAGAGATTGGGAATGGGAGAGTGGAGTAGTGGGAAACACCAAAAGGAAAATAAACTCTGGTATCAAAAAAAAACCCAACCAAAAAAACCCAAACCCTAAAAAAAAAAAAAAAAAAAAAAAAAAAAAAAAAAAAAAGGAGAAGGACCAGAAATAAAGAGAAATGGCCTACAGGATCTCTGTGTCCACACTGAGAGTAAGTTTAAGCCTCTCATTATGCTCCTTCAGACACCATGGTGTCTTTTTTTTTTTTCCCAGGGGAGCCTGCATGCTGTCTGAAATGTCCCTCAAGTAACTGAAAAAAATCCAGAGAAAAATCCAGAGGATCTGTGTTAAGAGTCCAGAAGATGAACAAAGAGCTAAGGATGTTCCTAACCAATAAAAGCCACGTTCTGGAGTTTGTCTTACTTCTTCCTTCTTGTCAAAAAAGGAGGTCTGGGCTTACAAGGGTGTTTCAATAGGAAATCTCTGAAATGCTGAACGTAATCCACTGGGAAGATGCCCTGGCAGAAGTTTCTGTCACCTTTAAGCAGCAGGGCTCATGCTCCCCTGATGATGACAGCAGTGTTGTTGAGCAGCTGGTAGCCTGGTTCAGGATGAATTCCCTCTTCCAGAAGAATAACACCATTACAGGCAATTTTCCATCAGGATGGAAACTCTCCTGCCAGGCAGATAAAAAAGTTTCCTGCAGCATGTCCTTGCCGCTGACACCCACATAAGATGATGCCCAGTTCAGCTCTGAATACCGTGGCATTATCCCCTCTTTGTCACCACTAAGTCTGTGCCTGGGATGGAGCTACAGGATGGATGAGACATGGAAGTGAGGACATCAAATGAGGTTGTTGTCCGCAACTAGACAGATACAGTGCGCTGGCAATGCTGCGGTAGCCAAGCAAGTACAGGAGAAAGCCACAATGTTGGATCTCATCTCCAGCACAAGCCCTCAATATCCAAACACAGGACATGCTGCTCTTGCTCTTATCAATACCCCAGCTGTGAGTAAAATGATTACATCAGGTTTTTTTGGGTTTTTTTGGGGGGGGTTTTTTGGTTGTTTTTTGGTGGGGGTTTTTTTGTGG
>NW_008794082.1:1540335-1542600 GCF_000699145.1 Aptenodytes forsteri
TTAACAGCTTCCATAATACCCTATCCCCCAAAAATCTCCTCCTCCAAAAAAAAAAAAAAAACAAACCACCAAAACCCAGCAAACATACATGAAGGACAGTCCTTTTATCAGAACATCCAGGTCAGCTTTCTACCCATCAATCTAGATATAGATATGGAAGCTATCAAGGTAGTAAGTGATTTAACTTATATTTTCCCCTCATGTTGAGGTGGAAAACTGCATCTATTTTGACAACATTTCATTAAACAATGGTTTATCTGTTCAAGTTAACTTAATGGGAATGGAAATTTTTAAATCTTGATGCTAGAAGTCAACAGCTCCTGTGTCACTGGTAGCCCATTTGATATGGGAAACTGCAAATGATCAAATGTTCTTGATGTACCCTTGGCAAAATGTTGCATCCCAAAGAAGGTGGTGAGGAGAGGGAAGAAATTTGTGTGACAATCTTGGCTACTCATGCCTGCCAGAGAAGAGCAGCTTTGCTCTTTAATGGATATTATTTCAAATACCTTATGAAAAATATCTTCTGAGTATGCCTCTAACAGGGAAAGGTACAGAATTTTCACATGGCATTGAACTGATAAGCCCTAATATTTTTTAAATAATTTGCTATTTCTCAGTTAGGAATAATGTATCTTCAGGCTTTTAAAATTATTTGTAATTATTTCTCTCAGGTGCCACATCACTGTGGCATCTCAGCATTCAATGAAATTATCCAAACGCCTATTAGGTAGGAAAAGCTACATTATTCCCACCGCAAAGAAAGGGAACTGCACACTACAAATTTCTCCTTCAAAACCAACATATATGAAGGTCACTAGTACTGCTAGGAATAGAGGTTTGAGTCTTGTTTACATTTTGCAGTGCTTTCACCACAAACCTCCCCTTTTTTGTATAATAGAGGGATGGTGAGCGTTCATCATCCTCAGAGCTTATCCCAAAAGGGTCGTCTTCATTTATGCTTTCTCTTTAATTCAGGAAAGTTTGAATGTGGATCTACATCTATTGAGAACATAGACAACCCTTTGCCCAACAAACTAAAATACCAGATAGGAAAACTCCAGAACTAGGGACCTTTGGATTTAACTTCCAGCCTCAAGTAAACAACCAGATGAGACTTTTATTTTTGTAGCTGCCTCTAGATTTGCCTTGCTTCACACTCACTGTAATTTTTTTCCGCAACCCAAGGACGTGTCAAGTCTAAATTCTTGTCACAGATGTTGAGGTGAGCATCAATGGCAGATACAGACCCATGAGAATTTTCAACCTGACCTGCAGTCCTTACTCACTCATATTTATGTAACATTGATGTGCATAAGGGCTTCTAACACTGCTTTCTTTAGTACCTATGCCTGACCTGAAGCACAGAGCTACAGCACAAGCTTAGACAGACGATCCATGTTGTACCTGAAATACAAATAACCACTCAAGTAGCTTTCCCCTGCAAGCCCCCATGTCTTTCACACTTCCAAACCTCATTGAAGAATTTAAACCAGAATTGTCTCAATTATTCCAAAACCCCAGGATAATGCCACCAGAACGTTAATATTCAGTTTTATGCCAGTCTGGACCAAGATCTAATTGATAACTTCCAAGGTAGGCAAGCTACAGTGCAACTTGAGGTTTGCAAATTCTTATTGAATTCCCTTAGTGACAGCTAGCCAAACAACTGTTCAGATAAAACAGACAAGGTAGGAGGGATCGGGCTGAGCACTGACATTTTCATACCACTATTGCAGTGTGGCAATTCAGGCTGGGGCCACCAATGCCACCAAGAGAACATCTGGATGAAATGAGGTGTAATTTGTACAAATAAAGGCCTCATAACCAACTCATAACATTATAGTCTGCAGATGCATGTGCTGCAGAGCAGTGCAGGAATGCACCATTCAGCCTTAGCTAACTCATTTAACTTTTTGGCAGGGTAAATTATCCCATGCTGAACTCCATGCTATGGGGTCTAAAGTGTTACTATAACCTGAGCTAGATTCTTTAAAGTGATTTCACATCTTTCTGCACTGCATTACATTGTGATATACAGACAATCCTTGACTTAGCTTGCACACATGCAGGTATCTATTTAGTCATTAAAATCTCTGCTCTAATTTTTTTTCTTTTATTTTTTACCTTTCACTCTTCACTTTGGATTTTCTAAAAGTTGTTCCCACTACCCTTTGCCAGTTTTTTCTAATCATTCTCTACTGACTCACATATGTGAGAGGGGAGAGGCAGATTCCAAGCAGGAAAATATACTCCTCTTGCAAA
>NW_008794082.1:1542762-1607208 GCF_000699145.1 Aptenodytes forsteri
ACAAAAAAGAAAAAATACTTCTCTTTAAAAAAAAAAAAAAAAAAAAAAAAAAAAAAAAATTTAGTCTGCCCCCCAAATTTATAAGGTGGGCAAAACCCCGATAAATCTTGCCTTTTTAGTTGTCTTTTGGGCTTTGCACCTTAAAAATACACCTAGGTTAGAATTCAGAGATTTTCTTCCCACAGTCCCAGGCTGAAGAAAATTACTAAAAAGTACAGATTTTCTTACCTATTCATTTGAGCCCAGAAAACAGAGCTTTCAGTAAATCACCAGATCATGCAGCTGTTGGGCTAAAGTCACAAGAAAAAGGCAGGAGTACTAATACTCCAGACCTGATTCTGTAGCTCTGGAGGAAGAGGGCAACAAAAGGGTAAGGAGAGAATACGAAACACATGGTTAAAACCAACCACTTAATTCTTTCACCTGCTCCTCTTTCTTTCTTCCAACTGTGTTATGGAGCAGACAGAGCAAGAAAATCAAGGATAGGCAAGAGGGCACCAACCTGAAGTCAAAGTCACCGATATGCCTTCTTATGAACTCTGTATTTTCTAATGACCCCTGTCAGGCACAGGATATTGGGCTATTCAGACCTTTCACCTAACCCGATCTATATTGGGTTACCTATATCTTGTCATCATATTACAGTCTTATAAAGCCTATGTGGACTCTAGATTACTATTACTGTGATTTTACTATGTGTGTGTCATAATCCCATTGGCTAGGTACTACACAGAAACAGAAACAAAAAAATGACTTCTGCTTCAAAGAATTGTACTCTCTAGTTAGCATCTGGCTTTATTTTTATTTTGTAACTTAAAGAAAAGTTGGGGGAAAGAACCTTCTTTGTACTGTAGGAAAATGTCATCTTCAATGTATTGAAAGGGAAATTCTACAAATTGTGTAGGCAAAAGTGGGTAGTAACCCCCCTCCATACACATAAATCATAGCTTGTCTTTTGTTCTCCAAAGGCAGGATTCACCATTAAATCCCCTTGGGAGAGGGGTGTGCCATCATTTATTATGCAGATGGACTTTGCAAGATGCAGAAAAGGCTAAAAAAAGTTTGGCTTTATGTCCAACTAGCTTGTGTTTCTGTGAAAAGTTCGTCAGTTCCAATATCACACTTACATGATTGTGTCCTGTTCTCTTAGACATCCTGATTTAAGACCCCACAAATCCAGGAATTTAACAGTTAGCACACTGAAGCATCTTTATTATTGAAGAGGAGCTGGCTGTATTGTAACACAGCTGCTTAACTCTCCAGTGGGATAAAACAAAATAATTAAGAGCAAAGATGTCTGATATTTAACTAGTGCTGTATTTAAATAACTCATTTGCTATTGTGTAGTAAGACAATTGTCTACTAAAATATAAGCAGTCATTTCAAGTAAATAGTATTATTCCTACCTATAATTAAAAATTACTCTTCAACTTTTAAACACTACCTTTATTTCAGAAGGATCCCAAAATTCTATGAAAACTATTTTGTTGCAGAACACTTACATTTAACTTTACCCACTCAGAAATGCAGCCACTTCTTTGAGAGATCCATTCCATAATGGGTCAGGCTACAGAACAGGCAGCCGGAGAGAAAATAATATGAGTGCGTTCATTTGAAACTACGAAAGGAATTTTGCTGGGGCAAAAACTCATTCTGTAAGCCGGAGTCTCTCCAAGACACTGGACCTAAAACCCTAAAGCAAATGAAAAACTACAATGTTTCACTTTGTTAACTGTTGTGTAATTAATCATTTGCCTTTTATATAGCATTACACTAATTACTCATCAAGCTGGTTCACATAGGTGGGGAACAGAGCTCTAGTATTTATATTCACATCATTTTTTAGAGGAAATTTTATTTAAAACCAGTTGCAACAAAACTCACATTATTTGATCTCTTACTATATAAAGAAATCCAACACCTGTATATCTTAATATGTCAGAGACATTTAGAAATAAAAGATAAAGGTGAAAAATGCACTTTGTTCTCATTCCTTTGCAGTTAGGCAGGTTTTCAGTAGAGAAAAGTTTTCCAGTTTTACAGATCATAGTTGTGACTGATGAAATGTCTGTGCAGCACAGAATTTATTTTTCTTGCAGAAATAACATTCTACCAGTTGTGCCAGAAGATGGCAAGTTTTATGTGCTTATTTCAATTGAAAACATCTGCACTAGATAACATAAGACGCTGGGTCACATGTTAAATAACACTATTATATGTGACTGCATATAACGGCTGTTTTGCATCTTCTTTATAATAGTTTGTAACTAAGCAGAATTGTCTTGGATCATTAATTGAAGTTGCTGTAACATTAACCCTTAATGCATTTATACTTCTTAGTTTTTCAATTAATTAAGGTCTGATTCAGTTAAGTACTTGAATATGAGCCATTTCCAGAAATATAACTCAGGTACCTACGTTATAACTCAAGTACAAAAGGCATTCTCAAAGCACCTACTTGCCTCCTAAACTCTCAGATGCCCACAGATTTTTTTATACGAGAATTTTCAAACCATCCAATTTTCTGTTTCTGAATACATCAGTGCTAAAGGGCTCCTTGCCAAAAACTATGTGCACCTTCTTTGAACTGATAATGTCTGGAGGGTTGTCTAACCAGGTTTTGCAAATCTGAGTTGCCAAAGCAGCCTAAATGGATGAATTCTGCAAGAGTGGTGAAACGTTGATACAATACAGGCCTACTCCCACCACCATCAGCGTCACCGCTTGCATCTGTCCAGTTAGGCACATGCTTGAGCACCTCACTGGAACCTGGGTAACTATGGTTACCCAGCCAGGTTTTTCAACGATTGACTTAAAATCTGACATGCCTGAAAATCCCAGTGTTTGGTCTTAATCAGAAGCTAGTCCACAGTGGAAATCTAATGAAAAATTAGCATGTGCCCCATCACGTTAAGACTCCCTAGATTTAAGTAAATGATAGAGAAAGCAAGTGTGGAATGGGAGAGGATGTTTCATGTTCTGTTTGTCCTAAGACTTCTAAAAGTTCACAATTACATTCTAGTTATACCAATTAGCAGCTTGTTGAAAACTGAATCTTTTTGGCTTCCCAATTCTCCCGCACTTATGAAGTAAATCTGGAAAACTTTTTCTAGATAAGAGTTATATCAGTGTAAGACTAGTGTGTTTGGCCCTCTTCCCAAATATTTATAACACTGGAATCCAACACATTCTGTCGCATGATAACAGATTAATGGGTTGAGAAAAAATGAAAATGTCTTAGAAAGCAATGTGCCTTCTATAAACACTTGGCTACAACTTGTGGGAACAGGTTTAAAAAACATGGATGCAATCTTATTCAACACACACTGTTAACCAGGAATCTTCTCGTCACGATATACGTACAGCTGGTTTTCTTCTGCTAAATGAAGGCATCGATGATCTAGTCCACAGTGATTTACTTTCCTGGAAGTCTATATTGGTTAAAAGCTGATAAAGGTTAAGCTGATAAAGGTTAATGATTGGAAGTTATTTTAGATAGCCCTACCCAAGTTCTCTGCCAGGCTGCTGGGAGTAGAGATAATAGATTGTCTTCTGCTTCATCAGTCTAGATCGGTGCTATCCCAACAATTATAGAAATGAAAGGTGCAGAACAATGAAACGAGGCATATTATTGTACCAGATGGTCCATTTTAGAACAATTCACATGCAGGTCTACAATAAGCTGTGGCTCTGATACCCACTAAACGCATTTGCAGACTGTTCCAATAGTTTCAGTCCAGTTTCCTTACTTTGATCAGGACTGCAGAATTGACACATTTTTGTGTGTTGGTTGCTTTCAGGATTTAATCTCATTTGTTTAACAGCATTATAACTTCCACTGGCAAGGGTTTATTCATTTATTTTGACATGCATATGGGCTACCATTGTAATTGTTTCACTATCTCAATATCCATCATAATGGGATCTCAGCAGGATTTTCTCTTAGTAATCGCACTTTATAATTAGGGGTATCATATCCAGTCTTCTAATCAAACTGGCAGAAGTATAGTGGTTGCATGTAAATCATTTTATGTGCATTCCCAAGCTAGCAACCTGTGAAGCCCAGATCCAACAAGTGCTCAAATATATTTGCACTCAGTGAACTACTGCTAGTAGCTTCATGGTATCTATTTAACATGGCACCAAAAGGAGGTCTTCCTCATTTCTAAGTAACAAAAAAGGTTTTGTTTAGGACTCACAACATGGTTCTCCATTTCCCCCACTCCTCCCTAGTCACTTCACATTAAATAATATTGCCTTTATATTCAACATGATACTATGTAACCCAATGAACCACAACATAACCTGTCATCACCTAATACAATGGGATGGGAAATACTGGAAAACATTTTCATAAATTTATTCTCTTTCAGGTTAGGTACTTGCTGCTATTGAGCTGGATCCTAATTCCAAGTTAAGTTTGGGCAGCACACAGAAATAATTCCGGCTTCATCAGGATAGCCCTCCCCAAAACAGATAGCTCACTGTCAGATCCCCATACTACTTCTGAGCCATCTGTTGCTGGGATTTTTTGCTTAATGCATTCTTTATGGTGGAAGAATGTGCATGCATTATGTTTGCTTTCTTCCGTTCCCTTCCTTCTTCTCAGTTGATTCAATAAGAAATATGAGAGTCCTGTAAACAGGGCAGTAAAACAATGTCCTGTATTAATGCTACTTAGGAATGAGATTTCCTGTAACATTTGCACGCTCCCTGAAATGAACCAAATATGCAGAGAATCTCAGGCCAAGCCCAGAGACAGCTAAATGATCCTGATTTAACAAGTACTGTTACACAAAGGGAGAGGTCTCTCTGATAATGGCACAGGGAGGTTCTGCGTGTATTTAACACAGCTGCCGTCTAAATTCTGAAATGCCACGGAATAACTAAGGATGAGGAAAAGGTTGATATCTGTCTCTGGGAGGGACAAACAAGCTGTCATAACAAAGCATGAAGTCAGCAAAGATGTTGTCTAAACTATCACAGGCTGCACCATGACAAAGAAAGGACAACACAATTTATTGGGAATCAAATGCCATTTTACTAACAAAATTTCGGCACTGAGTATGGACCTTTTACCACATCACACTGATTTAAGGGCAATAAATTGCACCACCTAATTAAAAAGAATACAGATAATACAAAAGGACAGAGGCAGGGTTAAAGCTGACATTGGAGAGCTGTAGTTTGCAACAAAAATCTGGAAATCAAAAGCCTGCTGGCAAGGCATCTGCTGAAGTGAATGAGGTGACGAATACATGCGCTGTCAAGAGAGCGCCTGTACATCAGCTAGTGTTATAGTCTACTATTTTACTCAAACAAGTTTCCAGGGTTAGGAACAAAGTCAGAGGGTCCAACAATGAAACTTTTTTGTTGGCTCATCAAAACTGAAACTCTTCACGGGCAAAGGATTCAGTTTCTACAAGGATCCCCACTTATAAAAGTTGTTGGGGTTTTTTTCTATTATTTTTACTGTTGAGGTATTCTAGTTCAAAAGGGCTGCTTTGAAACACTGAAACACTGGGAAGTTTGGTCTGAAAAGGACATCGCGCTCTGAGTTGCTAGGAAATTAATGACAAAATTCTGCTGACCCAATCCCTTCCCCTCCAGCCTAGGTTATTAATTTAGAAATATTTTTGAGACCTTCAGCGTTACATCCCTGTTCAGAATAGGAGTTAGTCTGAAACCTTTTGAGATAGGAAGCCCAACTTTTATTTTGTTTTACTAAGGATCTTCCACTGTTTCCAGAGAGTCTGTTGTTACACATGGTTGTTTTCCTTCACTGTCTGCAAGTGAGAAGTTTGCTCACATTGAACATCGACAGGAGGCAGTTTTGAAACAGAACCATCTGAGCAGAACTTCTGTTATCATTTCAGAGCAGTATCAAAATTAGTTTTCTTGTCCAGATTTAGGGGTTCTTTCTCTCTTTTCTTTTTTAGTAGAAAGCCAAGCGTAAGCAGACCAAAGATACAGCCAGCGCCTTTCAAAACTTCTCGTGAGAAAATGAAGCAAAGGGAGAAAATGTTTTTGCTCAGGAGTGGCAAGCAGGTCAGCGGTTAGGGCAGCAAGAGTGGATGAGGAGAGAAGTCAGGCTCAGATAGGAACAGATTGTGCTCCTCCTTGCTGTGTTGAACCTCTTTGCCAATATTTAGGTTCAAGCCAACGATATCCGTGGAAGGCTCTTCTAGAGTAACCATGCAATCAGTGAACACAGGGCTGGGAAGGACCTAAAAAGCTGATCTGGTAAACTCCGTTTCTCCAGGTAGGGTCGGTTCTACCTGCACAGTCCTGCTGGCAGCTGCTCCCAACCTGCAGCAACCAAACAACCCATTTCCTTCAGTATGTCCCAATTAATGTTTTTCGTCACTTTTCTCTAGATTGTCTTCTCCTGATCCAAATCTCTGCTGAACCGCAGTACCCAGAATTAGACTGAATATTTCAGCCATTGCCTCAAGACTTCTGAAGAGAATGGAAGACTTACACCATGTGCCTTACAAATATGACTCTTGCTTACACCCCCAATGTGGTGTTCATTTTTTTTTCACAAAAGCATGAGATTGTTGTCATATTCATTGTGCCATTAACTACAGCCTTATAATTCTTTTCCCTTGTAACAGGACAGTGATAGCGGGTGCAACTATGAGACAGGATTTGACCCCCCAAAACTTTTACTGACAGTGCCTGGGAGAAAAAAAGGTGAAAGAAAGGATTAACCTTCAGGCCTCTGGTATAACAGCAACGTGCTCTTCCCTTGAGATGGAAGAAGTGAGCTACAAAGTCACTGAGTTGCATTAAAATGGAAATCCCCAAGACACCATTTTTTGTAAATCACTTTTCAGACAATAACCGTGAAGCAAAAGAATTTATAGGTCTAGTAATTTTGCCCTTGATAGCATAATTGCCATTACTGTTCTGATTCCTAGAGGGTCTGATTTTACAGAGGTGCTGAGCAGCTGCAGTTTCCATTGATTTCTGGTGGAACCGTAAATGATCAGGACTTTTGAAAAATCCATACCCACTGTGATCCAATTCTTACCAAAAAATACTACCCTCTTTCATATTACTTGAAAGTTATTTATTTCCCTCAAGAGGTATTTCCAATACAATTATCCTATAAATAATAAATCACACAAAGAAAATCCTTCAAAACATCTGGTATCTAGCAAATGTTTTGCATTGTCTAGAAAGTGCCTAGTTTTTTTAATACGTTTTGGAGAGTTGTTTCTTAATGTCAACCAGTCAAAGATTTGTTCTTGGACACAAGCTCTCACTGTGTATGTATCTTGGCAGAGCTTGGCAGGTAACAGCATGCAGTCTGAACCTGCTACAGCACTCGGAGTTTATAAAAATCACTGGGTCACAGCTCAGCAGGCCGTGCAATACACTGAAGCAGACACCATATGCAACAGGTTTGGACACTAGAACTATTTATGAAGTTGTAAGTGGGCTTTTTTTTTAATAGTTTCAGCATTTGAAATGAGCTAACAGGAAATAATCCCAACCTTTTCTCTGCTGGGCAGATTAATTTCAAAGTCACGTTATTTGTTGTATTTTAGAAATTAAAGCTTGGGTCTAAACAGCTGCTGATTTTGTTTTGCATTTGGAGGGGTGGAATGAGGACAGGGAAGTGGAGTTCTGGTGTAGGAGAATTAAACATGCCTAACTTCTTCATTGGCAAAACTGTCACAGTCCTATTAACTGTAAAGGAAGAAAGTAAAGCAGAAATGAAAGCAATAGGCCATCGTTTGAATAATGCACATTTTGAATGAATAATTAGGCACAAAACAACAGGAGAAAGCAAATGTAAACACCAAAGGGGACCTCAGTGGAGTACTAAATCAACACTATCATATAAAAGAGGGTGCATAAATACAATTATAAACATATATTTACATATTTTACATGCTCCCATTAAATAAAATCTACCATGTATGGGTAGCTGATTTATAACAATTTATTTGATCAATGAGCTGAGATTTTGATTCTGAGAAAGTTACCAAATCCTCACAGAAAATGTTCTGAGGCCAGATGCATGCTCTGTTAACCATTCTGCAAGTAAGTATATTGGACTGAGGCATTTTACCACATTAATTTTTTTTGGTTTTGTTTTTTCCATAATTAAAATATGCTGGTCTTCCGGACAAGTTGCTTAAACTATGTCATATATCTAATAGTTCGACATAAATAATGAATAATCTCAAGGCAAACAGTGCTCAAAAAACCCTTAAGCTTTAAGTTATTCATTGAAAGTATTCAGAGACTACTGACAAATAAAAATGGCATTCACAGAAATCAGGACTAATTCATGAATGATTCACAAAGAGAAGAAACAGCTGAATTCATAATTAATATTCTTTACTTCAATAGTTCAACCACAAAAAATAACCCTATTTGAATGAAAAGTAGTGACCTGAGTTGCTTACCAAGTAACCACAGGACACTATATAATAGTCCACAGTATCTCAGGAAAAATAAGACTGACTATATGACCAGAAATACCGTGAACAGTAATCTGTCTAGTGAGTATGTTGATTGATATGCTGTTTCACCATACTAAATTGTTCTACATTTGCATTCTGTGCATTGTTTGCTGATGAAACCTCAAAAACATGCTTTTTTAAAAAAGATGTGGAAAGGAATTAGAGTAAGACTGACTAGATTTCTGGGAATATAAAGGAACTCCTTTTGAGCAACACCTCGTTCAAAATGTTCCAAAATGTTCCATATCATTGATTTTTCCTAAAATAGAAAAAATGGGGGGGTACATTAATTTTACATTTAAATTATCCATGACAAGGAAGATAATTTTAAGTCCAAAAAATCTTCAGAAGGTTTTCCTTCATAAAATAATCCAAAATTCTGGCACTTTGATCAGGTTAAAAGAAACAAACCTGAAAGCTTAGATTTTCTTTCAGATTAGAACTGTTCTTAGCAAATCCACTTCTAAGTACAAGATAGTCAATAAAAATGTCATATAATTTGTCTTGTAGATGAAAACAGAATTCCTGAATTCTTTTACATTTTTAATTTAATTGAAAGGGTCAACTGAAAAGAAATAGCCAAACATTACTTTGACTAAATGTTTCACCACAGGAAAAAAAAAATACAGTGCTCCCATTCTAATGAATATTTGAGTACAAAAAAAAGGTTAGCATTTTAAATTATCTTCCCATGTTTTCTTGATAAGAAAAAAACTTAATTCTTACTTCACTAAATTTATTTCCTTATTTTTAGTGGAAAAAGGAGGGATAAATAAAAGAAGAAGAAGGAATGTTTTCCTCCAGAAAACAGATATTAAACATGTTAATTTATTTTTAAATTATGTTCAAAACTCACAGTTTCTCTTTCTTAACTAATTCATGACCACGACACCATGGTCACCACTCTCTGGTGTAATACTATACCACAGTTATTCTGCAACATTCCTCCCTGCATCTTTCCAGTATCCACCATCTGAGTCTCTACACTCCAAATTTTTAGTACCAGTCTCTGGTACTTCCAGGAGTGCCTCCTGAAAGCCCAACAACACCTAATGTTCCGTGTTCCCTAAAACCCAATAAACTCTACCTTAATTCCCAGAGAGACTACCAAACCTGCCTGGGCCTACAACGATATTTTCAAGGACAATGAATAGAAGGCATTTTAAAGGAGGGCTGGATACAGTTTGAATTTTTAATTTGGAGGAGAAATGGTTAATACTGAAAGCTGGGTGTTCCCTTCCAGGGAAAATACTGGAGGGCAGATGAGACAAGGGATTTCAGAATTTTGATTTTTATGTGAACTGCTTACAGCAGTTCAACCTTCAAAGTTTCACCTATTTCTTCAGCTTTTACATGTCTTAATATAGAATCTGCATCCTTTCCATCCACAAAAATTGTTTTGTAATAAAGAAAAAGCATAACCATAGAAGACCTGGTATTGCCATGAGCTTCAGTCTTCTATGACGAATTTTCAAAAAATGATCTGAAAACAGGAACTGAGCAAAATTCAGAGTCAAACCTTCTGCAATGCTTGGTTTCATCCTGAAGTAGAATAGAAACATTGAACAAATTCCAAGGAACAAAATGCATTCAGAAATGTCAAAAACTCCCATTTGGACATATTCAGTTAAAACATCTGAATTTCTTAGAAATAAGTGGTTTGGTTAGTCAGTTGTATTTCAGCATTAAACTTCATCTTATTCTCTCAATCCAGTTTTGCCTCCCATCTCCATAGCAGGCAGACAGGCAGGCATCAGGACCAAAATAAAGCCATCAACAGCATACATTAGCTCAGGTGAGTCTTATGAGTCCATAAAATGCATTAGATAATATATGTTCCACCAAAACCCAGCTTATAAAAGAAAATAAGTTCTATAAAGGTAAAATTTATCTATGGCAAAACGTTATTTTATATTTATTTAATATTGATCTGAAGCAAAATAATTTAGATCAGTGTCAAAACAAAATCAATACTCTTATTCAGGTCAACTAACATGAAATAAAATAGCAAATTTAATTTTAATTCTCTATCAGAAAAATATGACACTTAAAAAAATGATATCATGCTTTTTTCCCCCTTGGAAATTACACTTCACAGTGGAATACCATTTCAGTGAAAAATTTCCAACTACTTCTAGCCAAAATCTATGTTCGGGTACTTACATATGCTTCCTGATTTTGCAGAGGTAGAATGCTCTGTGCTTCCACCAGAATGGATTTGTACATAGTATAGCCAGAAGGGACATTCCTATTCATTAGCCTGATGTCCTGTATAGCACAGTCAATGGAGATTCCCTGAATTATGTTCGAACTAGGTAAAAAAAAAAATTGCAGGGATGAAAAATCCATCACACTTCTTGGCAAGCTTAAGTTCTTCCAAAGGTTAAATAACCCCACTGCTAAATATTTGTACCTGATTTCTAGTTTAAATGTATCCTGTTTCCATTTCCAGACATCAGCTCTTCTTATACGTTCATCTGCTAGACTGATGAGCTTTTTATTATGACATTGCTGTTCCCCATGTAGTTACTTACAAACTGTGATTAAGTCCCCCCTTAGACTCGTCTTTGTTAGGATAAACAGATTGTGCCCGCTGGAGTCTTTGACCATAACACATGTTTTTGAGTGCTTTAGTCATTCTTGCGGTTATTCTTTGATGAGAGCATACTGCTGTTAACAGGCTGAATGCACTGGGTCCATAATTTGGTCACAATTTTGAACACAAGGCCTGCTACAGTGCCCCTGGAGCTTAATGGAAAGCTTCCACTTGGATGCGAGGAGTTTCGATTATGTGCAGAGTACATGCTCTTTTGTGAGAGCAGGGTACCAGCCAGGATACTGCCTGCTCACCTGCCTGCCTTCCACTTGGTTTCTCTCCAGCTCCCGCCTAAGAGATTCTCTGCATCCATTTAGACAGCTTGTATCCCACCAAGACTTTGGCCTTAACAGCACGCCCATTAAGTCAAAATAAAAGCAATATCAAATGTATAAACTGAGCTGTCTCCAGTGTGCAGTTTGTGAATGCTCTTTTTATTGCTATGATTTAAGTAGAAGGATTTGGAAATCAGGACTGAGAATCTTTCTTCCCCTATATTCCTTTATGGGGGAATCAATGGGTGTTCATTATCTAAATGCTTTTGACAATCGAAGGCTAAACATTACTTTGCTGGTGGAACAAAAGTGTTCAACAGTTATTTAAAAGTCTTTAAGACGGGTATGCAGTTTCTGAGATGGAAAACAAAAGATTCACTTACGAAAAATAAGTCTTATGCTTTTGGTATAAACATTTTGTCTCAAAGTGAGTTTCGTAGTTTTGGTGACTGGTTCCTTGAAATACAGACAAAGTTCATTCACATAATTTTTATTCAAGATGCTGACAGCTGTATTGCTGTTTTCTTTCTGGATTTCATAGTGCCTTCTCTAAAAAAGACTTCAAAGAAATGGAATTAATAGACTGCTTATCACTGACAAGGGTTGATTTGCTACCAGTCAGGAGGTACCCATACTGGCCAAATGGTAACAGCTTGAGACGGTCTCTCAGTCAAACTTCCTCACATCAGGGAATGACCCATTGGATAGAATGAACATTTCATACACTTTTTAGTTGGCGGGACAGCCAGTTTCCTGAACAAATACAATTACGTAAAGTTTCTGGTCAAAATATGACATTTTGAACCAAAATCTGGATGAATGTCATCTCATCACACAGACAGAAAATGCAGTAATTGCTCTTTGAAGTTTTACAATTTTGCCTTTGGAAAAACATCGTTGCACTTTTCATGCCAAGCATCATGGGGCGTACATGTGCTGATCTGCCTAGAGTCAACAAGCCACCACAAGTCACAGTTTTTCCATCAGCATTTTTATCTTCTGGCTGCTGAAACACACATTTTGAAGTAAAAGGAGTCTTTATTTAAACCCTTTCCTGTTGTCTGATAGCCCTGCAGTAGCTTAGCTGTTTGTAATGAAGCAATATGAGGTCATTTCACCCATATTTGTAGTCCAGTATGTTAACATGATCTGTTCATCTCTTAAGTGGCATGTGTAACTGCCAATCAAACAGTTGATCTAGCCTAATGATCTCACAGGCTTTAAGAGATTTTATTAAGTTAACCCTGAAGGTTTTCATTTTTCATTCATTTCTCAATGTATCAAACTAAAAATTGCTTTATCATGAAGCAATACATTCTCACTACTTCATTGTTAGATATTCTTATTGGTCGTGCATTTCTTTCAAATAAACAGCACCATCCAACCTCTTTGAAGTACTCTTTGGGGCCGGGTTGCCTTGGCAATAGAGCTATGTGGTAAAACGAAATCCTCTCTCTCAGAGAATTTTCATATTTTGAAATCTGGTTGCCTTCAGAAGCAAGCCCCATCTGCAAAAAGAAACGGGGCCCTGACTCTGTATCAGTAAGAGAAATAACCTATTGGTTGTTCGACAGCCCTGAGATTGCCAATGCAATGGCAATTTTTTTAGCAGACTGCTGAGGAGGAGGACAGAGAAACTGGCAAGAAACTACTCTTTGCTGCAAGGAAACCTTATCTGTGATTCTGTGATAGATTTTAACTTCAGACAGTGAAAAAATTCCGACACAAGTTGTTCAGTCATAATTTTGCCAGCTAGCTCCATTTGGCAACTCATCAAGTTGAAAGGGCACGGTAACGAATACTTTGATGGTTTTAATTTTCTCTGTAGCATTCTAGATTTTAGTCAGCATCTTTACTTCCCATGCTATACAACAAATAGCATGAGTGTAAAATGATATCTGGAAGAACCACATTAATATTAAGAATTACTATGTACAATGTATAGCAGGAAGGAAGAAGTCAGACAAGGAAATTCCTAAGTTTAAAAAACTCCCCAAACTTGAGTGCTTTAGCAAAGCCTAAGCACCCATAAAAACTAAGGTTATTTTGTGAAATTGCAGAAGTGACACCTGTTCTTTCATAAGTATTAAAAATTCAGTCCTTTGGCTAAAGTTTACAATTCAAAATGCCACTTACATACATATGTTGTCTCTGAAAATTTTAACATGTCTTCCCCAGTTCTGTATGGTTTGGACACAGCATGCTGACAGAAGTGAGCCTCTGTTGATCTACCTGAGTTAGTCAGGGGAACGGTCCAGCTACCCAGTCAGATGCAGCTACCCAGTCAATATATTGCCTTACACAAGAAGACTCTTCCTATACAGACAGTAGCAGAAAAGGCTTTTGTAATAAAGCAAGAAATGCCTAAGTCATGTTACAGTTATGCATATGTACTTGTAAATATCAGTGTCAATAAATTCTACTAACTTCTCTGGCACCAAAAAAAAAATATTGAGTCCCTTAAAAGCTTCATGTCTGGGAGGACAGGGGATGGACAAGGATCTATAGTCACTTCAGATGAAAATGCCTTCAAATATGCTTACACATGACAATCCAGCTCTCAAAGAAGCATCCTATATAAAAGCTCCCATTTCACCCTCTAGCATGGGTGGCCAAAAAAGGAATTTTTCAGTCAAATGCTGAAATTCAGCAAGGTGCAAACATTGATTTACACCTATAAACTTGATGCAAATTGTTTAAACCTGGCTAATACAAAACCAGATTGAAATCACCTGATGGCTTTTCTTCAGCCACTTGAATTTTTTTTCAGTATAAAGTGTTCTGCTGTCTTATTACAGAGAATTTGAAGGATCTGAGATAGGGCTCCAATGAGCCCAAAGAGCTTACAGTTATGTCCGAGGCTTTGATAACAACTTCATAATGTTGTACTTGTTTTGAGAAATATCCACAGTGCTGTGCCAGAAATGCAAGACATGACAGAATAATATGGAATTGACAACTAATATTCTTTTGTGAATGCAGCTACAGAATGCAGCAGATTATAAAGTTACTTCAACAATCACCGACACAAGTGAGCCTTACCTTATGATGTGGACTGATGGCAAGTATGAAGATGACAACTTGTATTTATTTAAAAAGTAAGTAAAGAGGATAAATACATTTGAAATGAGAATTTATCTCTCAGTTAACATTCAAAGGAAGAAAAATTAATCTACTGAAGGAGAGTGGAATAAAAGTGAATGAAGAAATAGGTTGTAGTCTGTGAAAAAAAACTCCACTTGCTGGGTACCTAATCAGCAAGCAAATTTTGCATCTCAGCTGAGCCAGGATGTATATAGAACAGTCAAACACTGAGGGCTATGTATAGAAAAATTATGAGAAAACACCTCCTTGTTAATGTTGCAGAACAGATGCACGCTGAGCATGTGCACTATTCCAAACAGTAAGGAGTGATACCAGAAAGTAAATCAATCAATACATGGTTTTAATTTAATTTTCTTGGTAGTCAAGACATACAAACACAGATAGCATAAAGATGAATGCCAGCTAGGAATGAGAGCTACAGATCTGTGTCACTGCTCAGATGAGTATCACTGCTCACAGAAACTCCTGAGGAAAAAAGGACATCTAAAATAGAGAGATTCTTTTTCTCCTTTAAAAGTGCACTGGGTTTAGATTGATGGGGTTACTGTGGTTGGCTAAACTGAGTTTCTCATAGTCTAGGGAATTGAGCCATTTTGGTGTGAGGGTAAAAATCAGCATTCTGCTGATTTCTGTTTCTGGTTTTGGAGAAGGGGCCTCCTGTGGTCAAGAATTGTGCATACCACATCACCACGTTAAGGTGTAAGTAAATTTTTAAGTAACATGGCAACACAAAATCTTCAGCTCATTTGTCCAAAGCTATGCAGAAAATCTAAGACAGAGCTGAGAAATAAGACCAAGTATCTTAATCCTAGTTTACTCACAAACACATCTTTCCCTCTGAAAATGCTATACCCTGTATTAGTTATCCAGCTAAATACTTTCTTTGCCACGCAGAAGTGACTCTGTATGCATTTTGGTGCCAAATCTATTGTTCCAAACATCATTTTTATTATTAAGACAATGAATTGCCTTTGCTAGTTTGTGAAAATGAGGTGAAACTGGTACATTCCCATTAGATGATTCATCTAATGGGACCATGTTCACTAAGGCTTGTTAAATTCTATAGCTTGAATAGTTTATCGGCTGAAAAAAGTAAACATACTCATGAAATAAATAATTATGTAATTAAACCAGTCATATATAATAGGATAATGTCTGATTAAAGTCTCAGACATTTTAACATTACTATGTAAGTAAAGGGCTTCATGTTATTGCTACCTGCTCAGTCACCACATCTTCCTAATTAATTCATTGCATTTTACAACTATCCAAACAGCTCACAACAGAGATTATTCTAGAAAACTCATAGAAGCTGCTTACACAGTGCCCAAGCATAATGTGTAGGCAAGGTAGAAGCCTACTGTAGTTGGACTATATGAACAACTCACAGCCTGTAATGTATTCATTAGTGAATCATTATCCCCATTTTACAGACAGGAAGCTAAAGCCACAGAGGACATGAAGAAAGCCCTTACAGCAACTAGTTTCAAAGTATCAGTCTTGGCTGGCTAATTTAGTCTCCTTACTTTCCCTCTTTACAGTCAGTGTAGAAAACTGAAGACCTCTCCTGAGCAGTAGCGCTGCAAAAGTACATAGAAAGCCTGCAGCAGAGGAAGACATTGAATCCAAGTCCTTAAGAACTAAACTGACATTGTACTTATGCCAGGTGTAAAGCTCTCATTCAGGATGAACATTTACTTACGGATGCAGCTAGCATCTGGTTGTATGTATGTGTTGGAAGACTGGAGATAGAAATTAAAATAGGTAGACAAAAGCACAGTTGCATTTGTACCATAACCTAAAGCACATGTACTGCTCAAGAGCTTCCCTTCCCCGCTTTTTCCTTCTCCCTCTCCTCACAAATCCTCTTCTGTGGTAATATAAACTAGAAATGGGACTTGATCCAAGATATTCTCATTCCCAGGGAAATTTCATAATCACTAGGCTGGAGAGTTGATGCTGACTCTCACATTAGCCCGGCAAACTCACAGTTATATCAAACAATATGAAACAGCTCCAAAAGGAAAGTTTGAAGGCCCCTTCACTTCACGACACATTTGTAAGCTGAGTTAGGGTGGTCTCCTACTAGGAATGAAATATGTTCTTGAACACTGGGTCAGGAAACGAAGGAACAATACAGGCATGGAGCCACAGAGCTGTTGGATGACTGAAGTAATTGTAGAGGAGGAATACAATACTTTCCCATCTTTGGAAGAAAAGTCCAAATCTTCCTCAGATTTTAGCCTGGCATATGTTATGCCTGTGGAAATGATCTTATGCAGTCATACGGTGTGCTTGCTTGTCCATTTACCTCTTCATAACTGCTTGAATGTGGCCAATTTCTGCCAAATTTGACAGAGCAGCAGTGGTCTCAAAGGTATCGAGTTCAGTTTGAGCTCGCTCTTGTTGCATACCGGAACACGCATACACAGAGGGAGATGCTACCAAAGCACCTGCCGTAAGAAAAGTGGCAAAGGAGCTTGCTCATTATTCAATATTAGAGTTTCTGACCAGGAGACCCGGAGCTGGGGGGAAGCGGGCTGCTGGCGCTGCGCCTTCTGAAACTATTTGTTTCACGAAAAGGCTTTGGTGCTCAGCTCTTGCCTTGGTCTCAGAGCTGGGAGCTCCAGATGGAGGCAGGCACCTGCCCGTGGGCAGAGCAAGGCCCCTCAGTCTCAGAGAAGAGTGGGGTTTGACATGTGGCTTTTCAGGAACAGTGCTTTGTTACTTTTGCTTTAGATGCAAGTGGCAAGAAAGGAAAGGTAGAAGGAAAGAGGGAAGCAGGTAAGCAAATTAGCTCCAGAAAAGCAGTGATGTAATCCCCACTGGACAGACTGTCATAATATGTCATTAAAAACCACTGGGATGTTTAAGGGAATTAATTAGTTTACAATTTCTATAAATATATTCTTGAGTGGCAGGTGTTCTGGCATCCATATGCAAAGCTGACTGCCCAAATACAATTGCAAAACCACCCGCCAGGAAAAAAATCATGTTTATCTGCTCAGAAAATAGATATGTTGTGCCAATCTGTTCTTCTCAGAGCAGCATGCACGGCAAACCTCTTAACTCTGTCATGTCCATGTAATCATGGAGTGAAATGTGGAAATAAGAAGAGCTAGTATGCCTGCAAAGAGGCTGAGAACACTTTTTTTTTTCCCCCACTGACATTCTTGGTATTCAATGTTCCCTTCTCAAAAAGGTGATAGATAATTTACTTGCTTATCATAAGACACTGAAGAGGAGATTCCACCCTCTACAGTTACTCCAGTTTTTCACTGATGTGAGTGAGAAGTGATTCAGCTCCCCACTCAAAAGTTTGCAAGTCCTTCCCCTGAGCGAAGTCTACAGTTCTTCATACTTGTAT
Source organism: Aptenodytes forsteri (assembly GCF_000699145.1). Classification (NCBI taxonomy): domain Eukaryota; kingdom Metazoa; phylum Chordata; class Aves; order Sphenisciformes; family Spheniscidae; genus Aptenodytes; species Aptenodytes forsteri. The sequence goes on from NW_008794082.1 coordinate 1,560,586, forward strand.
ATTCCTTTGACTCAGATTCAGTATTCTAAATTTAAACTAATGTAGAGTTCAAAATTCTAGCCTTTAGCATTTAAGCCTGCAAATATCAACAATTAATATGCAATGCAAAAGCCTGCATTCCCTTGTACCGTGAGATGCTATGTTTACTTGATTACAGAATCACAGAATAGTTGAGGTTGGACGAGGTCTTTGGAGATCATCCCATCCAGCTCCCCCTGCTCAAGCAGGGTCAGCCAGAGCTGGTTGCTCAGAGCCGTGTCCAGCTGGGTTTTGAACATCTCCAAGGAGGGAGCCTCCACAACCTCTCTGGGCACCAGTTCCACCGTTCAGTGGAAATATTTTGATTTGGCTATTCTTTTTTTTTTCCACTTGGAGTAAAAAAGAATTGTTCTTTTGCTACAAGACTATTAATTATCAGCAACAAGAACTATAGACTAGTTGCTATTAACTGTATCTAAAGTATGCTCAGCTGGATAGCTGAAATCATAGAGTGACTGCACTGTTTTCCACCTTACAAATAATTTGTTAATAAGCCGCTAGCAAATTTTGGAAAGTACAAGGATACCTGTGCATATACATTACACAAGCTGTAACGAGAACTTTACAACCATCTGACCAACAGGTAAACTGCAGGAAGTACCAAGTGTTTCCAGAGTGGTGATCTTCACCAAAGTCAGTAGCTTCTGGTTTTTATCACTTGTCTTAATCACTAATGCAACACTGTCTGCTGCCAGCTTGACTTTATACTCTATGTATGTATGTGAGTACGTAGAGTGGGCAATGCAAGGCAGTTGGACTAGTATAGAATTGTAGTAATGTTTGTAGTAAACAAAACCTATAATTTTTATTTAAAGGGAGAGTAATCTACCATGCAAAATAAAAGAGTATATGACTACAACAGGGATGTCACCCTGTCTGGCTTCAGGAAGTGTGCCTTCCTTCTCACATGGTTCGGTTTTCTCAAGCTTCCCTCAGGGTAGGGTTGCAGAGGTGAGATGAACCACCAGCTGAGTCACAGAAACCCAGCCCTGTGGCCACAACTTTTGATTAATGGAAATCCAGCCAGCTCTGCCAAAAAGATCTCTCTGTGCCACTCCTATGAGAACCTGTTCCTTATTTGCAGAGAAAAGGAACCCAGCTGTGACAAGCGTTACCCAAGCAACTGACTGTCTCAACACGCTCCTCTCTCTGTATCATGCTACTTTCTTTTCCATCCATACAGGGCTACCTTGTTCTGAACACAGTGCTCTGAGCCCACCTCCCAGTGGCAACACTCTGCTAGGAGGCACTGTGCATTACAGGGCTTTCTTCAAAACATGGGAGACCAATCTCTGTGGTGACAGCTGATGTGACCTTTTGTGGGGGTAGAAGTAAATCACAGGTAATTAAGATTAAGCTAGGCAGAGGTAATATCAATTTATCACTCTGTAGACATCAAAATACGTATTTGACAAAATAGTATTTATCTCGATGCTGAGATCACAGAAGAACAGTGCTTAGAAATCTGTTACAAACTCTCATCTGCCTGTAGCTGTCATTTTGTAGCTAGGAGGCAGTCTTGTTAAGTTTCATCACTTCCCTTGCCATTTATACAGAGTACTGCAGCGCCTACAGAATTTATTTAGAATTAAAATAATAAAAAGACATATCTATGACTCTAGGCCCCTATAGCACCTTCATTAATTTATACAATACAATGAAATCCAGCAGCATTAATCTAACCGTTTTAGCGGGAATGAAACAATGTAGAGAAATGACTTCCTTTCCCATCATCACTGTGAGAAGTTTGCTCTCAGCTTTCTCCAAATAGTCTTCAAACAGCTGGCTTTTATAGCAGCCTGAAAAGTCACCACAGAAAGGCAATTTTTGACCCCAGGACAGGCAGCAATTTCAGTTTGCTCAGAGCCATCAGGGCTGCTCCCCTCTTTCATAATGAGAAAGCTCTAGTTTAAGGACTACAGCTGCTACAGCATGGCCCAAAGGAGAAATCTCCCCATGTATCAAGTCCCACGTCAGAGCCAGCAACTTAAATTTCAGCTCAAAGTGCCCACAGTTTCTAGAGCACTGGGATCACAATTGCCCATACAAAATATTTCTCATAATAAATAGCTGCATTCCTCACTGGCTGTGATTTCCAAATGATCTAAAGTTACAGTCCTTTTGTAAAGGATAGTGCAAACATTTAATCTTAAAATGACAAAAGCAGAGGCAACTGCACTAAGGGACAAATCCAAAAGGACAGGTTGCGGTCTTCTAGCCATATGATGATGGTAGGGTGGCAAGCATAACATAAGAGTAGAAATGGCAGCATGCACTGCTTGCACTGCACAAGCACTACTGCAAACCATTTCCACTGAGTGCAAGCAGTTAGTGGAAAACTACTACTCTTTAAAATAAACATCAGGTTAAAGGGTTTGACGACAACCTTTTTCTTCTTTTTGTGCAAGGAAGATTAACCTTTGCAAGGCCACTTTAACCAAATATTATGCAAAGTCCTAAGCAGCACAAGCACTATCATTTCCATCAGAATCTAGGCAATTTTTCATTCTCATGACTTCCACTACTACCCTTGAGGAACTGCATTCAGAAGTCCCAAGATAGCTTTTAAAATCCATTGCCCAGGAATTTAAACTTGCAAAATATATGTTTTTACAGCACTCAAAAAGCTCGGACTCTCCTGAATATTTTGCATGTAAAGATCCCACCCAAGTATGCTCAGATAGGACAGAAATGGCATTTGAAGTCCCTTTATCTTGCCAGAACACAAGCCAGACTGACAGTTTGTTTCTATAGTATTATTAATTTATATTTATTAGCATGGAGTTCAAAGACATTAATATTTTATAGCACAGAGGAAGAAATATCGCCTCTCATTGTAGCCTGACCACACTGATGCTATCACAGTTATCACTCCAGATTTAAGAAAAACAACAACAGAAAACCCCGGCGCTACAACTGGGTTGTTCTGAAGGTGTAGATTATTCCCTCTGTTGCCGATAACGTGACAGAGGCTTAGAGAACAGTCTCGGAGAACTTGCTTATTGACATTTCTACACTTCTTTTCACTTCCGTTTCACATTCCCCTCTAGGTAGGCAACAGACAGGGGTCAAAGGATTCAAGTAGTTTCTTTCTGTCCTCCATGTGTATCTTCTTTACCCATTACCCTCTTTCTTACTTTACATTTGCCTCTTTCTAGCTCCTACCATGCACCAGTAAGCATCTGTGGCAGGTAACTTCCCAAACAGAAGTACTTTTGTCCATAGATAGAGCCTTTCCCAGAGTCACGGGCATACCAAATACAGAGGAGATCTTCTCTGATTACCTGCAGGTCTCACGGCAAACAATATATGATAGCTGCTGAAGGACAGAGCAACCTGGCTTTGTGGGAATGATAAAGGCCAGTGTGTCCCTTCTTATCGGGTTTTGCCTACTTATTCTTCTAGTATTTCTCACTTAAGTTCAGCCATCACATCTGCAGTAAAGTAATGAAGGCTTACTCCTTTTCTGTAGTCTGATGTTAGGCTGTCTTAGACAAATATATGTGGGGGAAAAGACATAATTTTTACATTTATAAGGGAATCAAATGTATTCTCTGCATGTAGTAATTAGTGGTGCAAATGGTCAGTAAGCAATGCTTCCATACCATAACAAAATGAAATCTTTTGTTAATTAGGAGATGAAAACACATAAAGAATATGTGAACTCTGCCTACTGTTCTAATACAGACCTTCAGCTCATTTATATTGTTAATTTAACAATTAGTATTGCTGAATTGTAGACTCGCAGGGGACAGAAGAGTGGAGAACATGTTCCTGCCACGCTGCATTACTCTGATGGTACCAAATAACTGTGACCACAGGAGACCCAGTTGCTCTCCAGAGTCTTTCAGCAACACAGGAGGATTTCAACCACTAGGGAGGGAAACTTAAGTGCATAACTGTTTGCATTTTGGTGAGACTGGTCGTACTGTACTTCTCCAGCAATATCCCAGCCCATGAAGCCTCACAGATAGGCAAAGAGAAGAAGGAAAGACAGAACGGTCAAGAGGAGTAATGCACTATATCCAGACCAGCCAGGCATCAAAGCCATCCTTATCCATGCCTCCTTTTCAGTTGGCAGAAAGTAACAATGTCCCTGAGGCTACTCCAGTTGTTGTACATTAATATGTATGTCTATGACTATTTAGCGTACAGATTTTAGGCAACAGTTGCTGAAACGCAAGACTTCGGAACTTGCTGATTACTACAGAAGGAAAAAGAATAAAAATGCACAAAGAAGAAGGAGCAGATTTAGAACAGCAGCTGACTGATGGCACACAAGAGGGAGTCTGCAGGGGAGAAGTTTCTACTGGGTTTCTATTAATAGCCTAGAATAATGCATGGGCCGGACTGGGTTGAAGAGACTCCTCTATAAATAGGACTAGTCTTTCTTCTGCATTGATCAGCAGACAGGCATAGCCAAGGAATTTAAGGTGGATGATGCATTTGGCAACAACAGAAAGAGAATGTTTTTTTGTCTAAAATAATACAGTGGAGAAATTGCTCAGGAACAAGTAACTCATGAAAAAGTGTTACTGCTGAAATGTTGCTGTCATCAGTACCTGCATGGGCTTTTTAATCTGTCACTCACAGTTGATGTTGGTCACATAAATTAAAGTCATCCAGGAGCTAATTGAACTAGCCTTCAGGTTCTTTTGAAAATTATCTGAGGTTTTTACTCCATTCTTGCTGTTATGTACTGGGAATACCCATACGACCTGAAAAAAAAAAAATTATTTTGATGCCCTGTCAGTAAAACATCACCACACTGATGGAGAACCATGAATGGAGATGTATTTCCTTCCCAACATGAAGGGAAAAAGGGGAGAAGGAAGAGGGAGAGGGAGCTACACAGTTTCTCTTATCTTGTGACACGGACCTCGGGACTAGCTGTTAACTGGGGATGCTTCAGGGCCTTTAGTGACTTGGTAAAGCCACCACTGAGTATCTCCTCCTGAACCAAAAAGTAAGTTATTTAACAGGACAGGGTCTGGTAACCTTCCACAAGTCTGCAATCCCTGTTTCGCTGCACAACTGCATCCACGCTGAGAAACCAATGCTGCCTGAGCATCGTTTTCCTGAGAAGTATAATAATATATTATTTTCCTTTCTGTGTATCTCTCAAATGCTATGCAGGAATAACATCACCCATTACTGTGATGAAACGTGGCAGCTGCTTAACAGAAGACAGCTACAGATGAGGTCAGGAAATGGAAATTATACGAGGTCAAACTGGGTCTATGTTACACCTATGAAACAACACAGTAGTTATTCTGGATTAGGACAAATTTAAACAAGAGTCTTCAAAGACACTGCATGCGAAGTTGCAAAAGGAACTGTAAACAAGTGGAACACAATTATACGTGCTACAAATTGCTCCATCTGCCTCTTCCTTAAAGCATTGATAATGCTTGCATATATCTGTTTCTGTGAGACCTTGCATCAAACTTCTCAGCTATATTACACAGGTAACTGAAGGCTAATTAACTGGGACTTGCACAGAAGTAATTGCTGTGGTTTAACATAAAAAATACTGAATGATTTTCAGTGGAAGGGTCTGTGAAATCTGGAGTTGCTAACCATTTGGCACACCATTATTTAATACAGGGAAGCAAACCACGACCAGTGTATGAACAGCACTATTTATCTGTGGAGAATACGTGTCATTGTCACAGGATATTGTGCATTCTAAAAAGTTCACATGATTTAAAAAAAGCAGTTAGACAAATTCATGGAATGAAAATCCAACAAGTGCTATTCCATACAGAAGTAAATACCTCTGCACAAGAACGTCTGGCCTAGCGATAGCTGGTAACTGGGAGTGTATACCAGGGAGGTGCTACAACATATTTGTCCCAATCTTCCATTTTTCCCTAGGTATCCAGTTAATCACTGCCAGTGACAGGAACCTGGGCTGGACTGAGCTTTGGTCTGACTCATACAACTATTCTTCTGTTCTTCGAGGAGAATTCTGCATTTACTATTATTAGACATAGCACATTTACTGTGTACAAGTGATATAAGATATGCAAAATCATGTACAACCAGACACCATTACTGAAAATACCCTAATCACTAAATCAATATTCACCTCTACAGTAGATAAATTTGCCACTGTATTTTAAGGAAAAGCATTTTGCAAGTCTAGTGCGGCAAGTGTTGATTACTGTATTTTTAATGATGCACACCATATTACTACAGTTATTACTACTTTGCTGTGCAGTCTAACTGAAACCGTACGTTAGAAAAACTTCCAAATATTTATTTCCTTTCCTCTCTCCTCTTGTGTATTGAAAAACTCTAGAACAATGAAGAATTAAAACTATTGCCTTAACACGGACAAAGATTCGTACTGCACTGAAGCTTCAGACTTTTTCCCTCCCAACCTCTGACAATAAGGGGTCCAAAGCAATCACAGGGTTTTGCTTCATGGCTATCTTTACTGTCAGTAAACACTGAAAACTGTAACTACACGTCATCTATGTAATCGTTTTTATTTTCAATGCATCATACAAAGATTAACTGAAGATGAATGCCTATGTAGATTTTTTTAGTTTTTTGATCTTTACTGTTGCATCTAGCTAGCATACTGATCAGCTTACAGACACAATGGACAGCTGAGTAGTTCCATGATGCTCTTGTGGAAGACCTAAACCCTAATCTTACAGTTAAGCAAGCACGCATGGCTTTACTCATGAACATAGCTGTGATGCATTCATGAAAATTATCTGCATTAGTGTTAGTCAATCTGGATTTAACTGTTTAGATGATCGGTGCTTAAATTTGTAGTTACACAAAGCTAGTACCCACTGTGTTACATTTCCCATTCTGAGTAAATGCTATGAAAAAAAAAAAAAAAAAAAAAACACAAAAAAGTTAAAGAGTTCTTGGAACACAAAAGAAAACTTACTTGAACTAAAACAGTCTTTTAGCTAGTCCTTTCAAAAAAAAATCAATCTTTATGGCTTCTGAAAATTGGTATGTATTAGTTATGAGTCTTATGTGGTTTCTACAATTGCTTTTTGTAAAATTCAGCAAGTTTTTTTGTTTTTTTCTTTTTAACTGAAGCTGTGTATTTTATGTTAAAATTAGAAACTCTTCCTTTGTGGCCTTTTCAACTTAATTATACCTCACAATTGTTCCTGATTTTAGAGCTATCACAGATTTAACCTCAAATCTCTCTTTATTACTAGCTAACTCTTTACTGTCTAGCATAATAATGAAAATGCTAGACAAAGAAACAGCAGAGGCAACTCCAAAGTTTCCAGCTCAAAAGCATTAAAGTAGCTCTTTTCTTCTTAAAATACCTTGCGAAATCTAACAGTGTGCATAGGTTTTATTTGAAGATTAGGATTTCAGCATTGCAACCCCTTTCGAGTGAGAGTCGGACATCTAATTAATCAGACACCCTTAGTTGCAACTAATCCCAGTATTACCTCCATTTATGTAAACCTGGAATAAATCCAGTAAAGTTAAAGTGGTTATATAGAATAGAGCCAGTGTAAGATAGGAACAATTCCTTCTTAGCCTTCCTCACCTGTGCTATACTTTTTAAGATTTACTTTACCCTTTCCCCACTGCATGGCAGCCCACCATGCAGTTAACAACTGTGCTGGTGCTTCTTGCTGGTGTTTACCTCACACATCTTTAGCATGAGGACCATGGCTACTTCTGAGAGTCAAACAGTAAATTAGAGGAAGGGGGTGTGGCATCTGAGGTCTAAATTTCAATAACGTAAATGAGTGGCAGATGGGAAGTTTACCAGCTACATAAATTGTATACAGTCCAGCTGCATCCATTATACCTGCCAGAGAAACAATCCTATTGACAGAACTTTCCCTCAAGTGACTGAGGCTGCTGGGGAGACACTGGGGGTGCTGGTGTCAGCATGAGCCTTCATTTTGGAAGGAAAAGCAGTATGTCACTGGAAAGTGTTGAGAATGGCTACAGAGGAACGATCTTCCACAGGGCCAGAAATGCCCTTTGCCATGTACCAGTTGCAAGCCCTCTCCTTCTGTCTGCTGTATTTATCACCTAATACTAGGGTTGTCTCCTGCCAAGCAGAAGACAAGAATTTGAACCATTGTAGCCTGGTAGACCTGGTAAACTTTCTGACTACCACTCAGTAGGCATCAACAAGGGACACTGTGTTTTGCTTTTATGTATTTGATGTTTTTTGTTCTTAATTACTTGTTTCAGGAAAGGGTGCATTTCCTGCACTTTCCTTTCCATGTGTAATCCTGTGGCATGTCTCCCAAGAAACTAGGCACCACCAGGGTGCCTCCCTGCCTTCCCTCTCACCAGAAGGGGCTGTCACCCCTCTGCTGAGTCTTTCCCACTATCACCAGGCAGCTGCTAAGCGGGACCTGCAGATCATTCATCTGACACATCTAGCTGCAATGGGCAGGGAGACGAGGCACTAGACTTTGACCTTCTGATCTACTTAGCTAAAGTACCTAAGCCAGATGTACCTGCTCCAGTTCAGTGCCCTGAACACTGGAGACCCCAATTTTGCCTGGGACTGCAGGAGCTGATATAGTACAAATATTAAAGCTCTTCTGTTACCTGACAGCAATCTCTGTAGCATTGTCTTGTCCCTTCTCAACCAGCAATTATTGCAGTTTTGTATTGTAAAATCTCAACAGGATTATAACTCTTACAGAAATACTTTGCTCCAGCCAGCCCATCAGGGACAATACGCCTGAAGTCTCCTTTCTTTTTCCAGGTAGGAAGGGATGGCCGACAGGAAGTTCCATACAAAAGCCCTCTCCAACATGCTCTTCAAAATAGCCTGGATTTGATAACTTTCTGAATGAGATCCAAACAGCTGATAAAATTAGCAAAACCAAATAAGCTTCCAGGTACTCAAGCCCTTCTTCAGGTCTGAAACACAAATTATGGGAGATAATGAAATTTGCCTTTCTTCTGTGTCAGCCAGGTTTTTGTTTACTTTTTTTTTCCTCCTCCTAATAGTACCTGTTGGTGCACTAAAAGCTAATATTTCTCCCTACAAACTTTGTCTCAGAACCAAAACCTGTCTGAGGGTCTCTACTGAAGACAGAGTGTGTGCATCTTAGATAATGAAGGGAAGAAGTGACCAGCTGGACAGCTGGAATGGATTTTAATACTACTGACACACAATTTAATTTTATTTATTGCATGATTAATCACATTGGGATGCCTAAAAAAATGAAGAGACAGCTTTCTTTTTCTAATAAATGAATAAAAAAATAAATAAATCATATTATTAAGTACAATCTAACCCAACTGAGGTTTAAAATCAGGTCATCCAAGGTGATGCAACAAGAATCTCCGTTCCAAGCTATCTACCTCTTTTGCAAATGCTTATAGCTAAGGAATGGTCAGTGATTGACCATTCTCTACAAAGCCGTTCTTTCTAGCAGGGTTATTCATCCATTTTTTACAGACAGCACTAACAAAATTGTGGAAAATCTGTTGGTTTAACATTTTGTAGCCTTTGGGGGGGATTTACCCGTACTCATTCAGTTCAGGAAGTCAGGGGGTGGACCTTCTATTTTGAGAGAATCTTCTTGCTACTCTGTTTTTTCTAACGTGCATCTGAGTACTCCTCAGGAAAATTGGAGAAAGAAATATTTTTCTTACTGACATATACTTCTGTGAACAATCAACAAGCATTTTGTTCTGAGCCTTGGTGATGAATGGTCCCAAGGCACTCTTCATAACATCAAGGATTTCCTCTAAATGTCCTTGGGCAAATGGTAGATCAAATGTCTTTTCACTAATGGTGGTCACATTTGGAGTTTTTTGGTTGCTAACCGCTGCCTGAAAACTAGCTGCTTTTCACTTGTGGTGCGCATACAGAGGTTCTGAGAAACATTGTTCTTTGGGATAGGAAAGCACTGCAGAAACATCGGATCAACTTTTTACAGAAAACAGCTGAAGGAGCCTTGGATCACGGTCATATTGTAGAGAGAGAAATACCTGTCAGCTTTGTATTCTCCTGCTAGCCCAATGTCAAACAAGTCAGGTCTGGCTTGAAACAAACACTGAGTGTCTGCTGAGGTGCTCTGAAGAACTGCTCGGCAATAGGGATGTCTATCAGGGAGCTCACACAAATGAGCTCTCCCTCCCCTAGCAACTTGCCATTAATCCTCCTTCTTTGCTGTCACTGCAGGAGTTATTGCAGCAAAGCTATGCTCTGAGCCTCTGTTGGGAGTGTGTCTGAGGCAGAGAGAAAAAACCAAAACCCAGGAATATTCCAGGCTACCGGCACCAGGTAACTGAAATTCAAGGGCAACTTTCTAAGGACTTCCACAACCAGATTTCAGTCCTCTCTCTACCTCTCTGGTTTCTAAAACACCCTATTTCTCATAATCTCTCACACAATTTTCTTTCCAGGGAAGCAGGAATCTACTATTACCTGCCTTGAACAAATGGGAATTAAGGAGATAAGCAACTTGCTCAAAATCAAGCATCAGCCTAGAGACAGAGGAAGGAATTGAACTCATAGCTCCAGAATCGCAAACTTTCGTCTTGACCCCTAGACCATCATTCCTCTACTTACCATTAGGGATTCAGGGTAGATGTTATGCATACTTCTTGAATAGGGTGGAGCCATGTGGCAGCATACCTTCCTCTCCTCCTGCAGTCTCCCACAAGCTTATCATCAGTAGTGACAGGGTTCGATATCAAGCCAGAAAATTTTGAAAATAGGGGCCCCTGTCTGGACTCTGTGTCTGTCTCAGCATAATTCCATATATCCCAGCTACAGTGACATACAGAGGACAATACATCGCACCTCCAGCCAGCAGTGTTTTATTTTCCTGGCTTCTATGCTGAGGAGGAGTGCATGACGGGAAAATCAGTTTGGCCCCAAGGAGCTAGTTAATTCTAACTTTCTGAAACCTCCTTATTTTTTTTTCTATGCTTATTTAGGTAATCACATTTCACTCTAGGGCATAGATTTGGAGTGTGCAATTCAAGCTGTGTTATGTCGTATTATGATGCAATATAACACAGGGTAAGTGCTCGCTTCCTCCAGGATGCTGCATTTTGCGGCACACTACTGCCAACACATAGGTTTCTGAAACACAACTAATGACAAAACCGTAAAATCAGGAAATACTGATTTCAACTTAACTTAGAAAGGGTTAAAAAAAAAAAAGAAAAAAGAGCGAAGGACAGGGCAGAAGTTATAAAGACTGTTGACAGTTTTCAGTACAAAGCTTTTTGACAGGCATTTCTTGAACTTCCTTTAAATTTTAATACAGTCGATTGAAAGAGAAAATACAGTCTCTTTTCCCTGCCTAGCCTGCTATTTCTGCATAGTACCCAATTTCAGTATCTCTAACAAAGGCATAATCAGACTCATGATTACAGATGTGGGACATCTACTCCCACCACATTTCAAGTTGAAGCTTTAAGACCCACTTTTCACAGACTACTGCAACTACTTTTATTCTGTATATAGCTTTCTCGTTGTTCAAAATCTCCAATTGTTTATAAATGTTTAACTATAAGGTGATACAAAAAAGCTGGATATTAAGCTATATAAAAATGAAAGTCACAGATAAAAAAGAAATGTAAAAATTCTAAGATAATAATAATAATTTAATAATAATTAAAAAAAAACCAAACCCTGCACTCCCAGTTGGCTATTGGTAATTAAGCCACTTTAAAATATGTCTCACTACACAGAGATTCCTGTTGGGTCTTTTACAACCTTCCTCCCTAGGGATTAATCGGTGGACAGAATCACTGCTGAGATAGGCGGCATGTGTTCCCCAATACCCATGTAGCCAAGCATGCAGTGGGTAATTGGCTTCTGTCACATTACTACATTTTAGCTCCAAAAACCCGTGTTGTCCTAATGGGAATAAATGAATGGCTGCTACTGAGAATAAACACTGCTGCTCGCTAAGAAAATTGCTCAAAATTGGACCAGCCTGAATCAACAAATTTGGGGAGACACTGAGCTTTAGTTTCACTAATTTCTTTGTAAGGTTTAATATAAGGCTGTCATCTATAGTACATTTAAAGCGTGGTACCTGCAGTTCTCATACAGGAAATTCTGGAATGGGTTGTATCTCAGCCAGAGACCTGTTAATCTCCCGGCTTCTCACTGAAGACTTAGAGACTGCAAATACAGATGGAAGGTAGGCATTTAGTAGCAAAGGCAGGCAGCTGTAAGAATAGCCCCAGTATGCTCACCAAGCCCTCTACTCTTACCCTTGCCAAAATATACAGGTATAATACCTGCTAACGTGCTGCTTTGCTGATACTGCATTGATACCTCACTTTGTGGAAATGAGTTCATTTCTTAACCTGCCACAGATCATATATTTGATAAAATAAAATGCAACAGAATAGTCAAAAGTAGTTTGGGACCAGTCTGGTTCCTACTGTGTGCAATTCTGAAGGAGTGATTTTCAGATTATTATTGTTGCAAGCCTTAGCTATATTGTCTGGATCATCTAGTTGACAACACATGGTGCAGAGAAATGATATATCCAGAAATTGATCAAAGGTTGAGGGCACACAAATGTCTTCCAGGTTACTCTCCTGCTGTTGCTCAAGGACAGAGTAAAGAGATGTGTCCTGTTTCTGTCTATGGCATCTGACTTGCTTGGCAATCTGACTCAAATGCCTTGAATTTGCAAATCTTCGGCTCTTGAAACAAGTAAACATTGGATTTTAATGAGACTGAAATCCACAGAATGAGGAAGTGCTAAGCTGTACTCTTGCTCCTTGGAGGAGCCCAGGGGATTAGCAACAGGAGCACGTGGGTGAGGTAAAAAATTACAGCAACCTAACATCAAGCAATCCAACAGGAAATAAATGGATTCCTGCCAAACAAAACCTGTACAAGGTGCATCTCTCTCCTGGATGCAATGTCGAAATGGCTGCCTTTTCCATTCAAAGACTGGCTGACATGAGATGGCAAATCTTGTGTTTTGCCAGCTGTCTGGGCTACTGAGAAACAGAGGCTGCAGATACTTGGCCAAAGGATCACTTTTATTTATGACATCAAAATTTCTAAACTTCATTATATCTATTACAAATCCAACTGGACCAGAATTGTTAAAATATTTCCTCATAACTACGTGAATGTAACTTATGTTGTAAAACATTTACCACGCAACAGTACAGTACAGCCTCTTAGTCTAAAATGAATAGATATGAAAATTTCTATATTCATATGAAAAATATCTATATTCATATGAAATGAATAGATATATGACTTGATTAGTTTCTTTTCTCTTCCCATGTGAAGAACCAGGACCAGCCATTTAAGAAAGATCAAATATTGTTCTTTTTCTGGCAAATGCCACAATCTCTCCAAAATACTCCAAGGTTTTGACCGATTGGCTTAATTGTTTTGCCTTATTTTTTCCATCTGTTGAATGGGAATAGTGAAATACTTACTGTAAGTCTCTCATAAAAGTATTTTTAAAATTCTGCATTATATTCAATTCCTGACATATCTATGCAACCTCTTTGAAATCAAAGGCTAGTTTCTACTATCTTTTCCATAACTTTTTCTCATAAACATTGTAATTTTATATAAGGACACCCATTTTAATTCGCTGGTTATTTACCATTCACATAGATGTGTTATCCCTATATTTTGATCACCAATGATTTGTTATCTTAGAAATTCAAAAGTGATCACAAACCTAAGATTAGAGAAGGCTACTGATTCTAGTGGAGTACTTCAAAGTCTTTTAGGTGTCTTGTGTTACTCATGTTTTGTACATGTAGTCCTTTTGGGGAAGTTTACAGTACTAAATGTGATAGGTAACAAATCAGACAACACAGTCACTGGCAATCCTGGAGATACCAGACTAAGCTGAAGTGAGTTACTATCAGAATGAGCAGAATTTGGTTCAGTGTTTCTAGAGGATTTGGAAACTGAAGAATGCTACATGAGCACTTGATATTACTCATGGTAATAAGAAAGCTTGACAGCCCTAGTTCAGCATATCACTTAAGCATGTGCTTAAAGCTAGGCATGTTCTTTGGGTGTGTTGGTGATTATGGATCCCAATCAGTTGTGCAGTGCTGTATATGCATGGAGGGAAAATATCCTTCCTGACCCCCCGCAGGCAATCATCTCAGCTCCTGAAGCATGAAATTAGAGTGGCCTTATCTTTGCTTGCATACTGTAACTACAAATGTTATTAGCGATCATAAATTTAACAAGCCCTATTTTAAAATCCATCCACAGCATTATTGCATGACTTTTGAAGACAGTCCTTTTCTAGAACTTACAACTTTTTTCCTTCCATCTTTTAATTTCATTTGGGTGAACTGGGGGAGGAAGGTCACCGTCAAACCTGCTGAAAGGCAAATATTAACAGTAGTGCTTAGCTCCATTTCAACTACCTTAGAACAAACAGCCACTTCCTGATGTGTAGAAATAATAACATTAAAATAAATACCACTCTGTCCTTCCCTGGAGTCTATGCAAAGACTTTGAACCTTTACACCCTGGGCAAAGGGAACCTCAGCTCCTGAATTACGAAATGTTCTGGTCTAACTGAAGTTGCCAACTGGACAACTTTATATCACTTGAACCCATATCTACGGTTTGCTTGTCTATTTGTTTCTTCTTTTAACGGGAAAGCCCACCGCAGCTCAGCAGAAATGATTAATCACCAGTACAGCGAAATCATCAATACAGGCAAAGATAATTGGCTGTATTTGGAAGACAGCAGGAAGAACAAAAGACCTTTCAATGCCTAATATATATCAGCATAACCTTTCTGTTCAGAGAGGGATTCATTGCAGGTATTACTACTATCTGGAAGGAGAGAAAAGGTGAATGGCAGTGCTGCCTCCCACACATGGAATACCCATCTCTCATGCACAATGAACAACGTGTTTTTCAGTTCAGATGACTTTGTACTTTAGCTTGAGGAAAACCAACAAAGCCACAGTGAAAATAAACCCTCCATGACCTGGGGTGGGGCAGAGTATATTTCTCACTTGACCTTACTTGAAACCCTTCCCCTGGCAGATGAGTTCCCACTGAGACTTAAACCGTGAACAGCAGATAAACAGAAGTTAATAGCATCTTTACCGAAACACTGTGCTAGTCCAGAACTCCTGCTGAAAATGCTACTGGGCTTTACCCTCCCTCCTGTAGGCAGCTGTGCTAAAGGAGGCATTCTGAAAGGATTACAGTTTTGCTGCAGGTTCACAAAATAGAAAAAGCAGAGTTATGAGGGAGAAAGCCCTTTACTGAGTATGTCTTCAAATAAGTTTACTTAACAGTCAGATGGGAAAAGACTGGTCTCTCTTTTCCTTCTTGCTTCCAAGCCTTTTCCAGGGTGAATACCCTGAGATTTACATTGCATTCAGACCTTCCACATGGAGGCCACTGTTCACCCTCCTGGCAAGCCCTTCCTTCCGTTCTGTTCCTGACCTCCGTGTCTTTGATAACACTGACTTAAGTAAAACCATTAGATCACAAACCTACCGAAGCAGCTGACAGAGACCATATTGTACTTCACTCCAAGTATTTGCATCAGCAAAAGTAATCCTTGGTGCAAAGTACCTGCAATCAACAGAAATAAAACTAAAAAAAGAAGAAATGAAAAGGTTCCTCACATGATTTGTTCACAGAAACCTCGTGGAGCAGCTGCCACCTTGGCCAAGGAATGAAGCAGGGACTTACAGACCCAAACACAGGATGCTTAAACTAACGAGGGCTGTAACAGATTCATTTTGTCTGCAGAATAGGCACGTCACCATTACTCTGCCAAAGTTTACATTTGTACCTTTGTTTTGAAAAACCACTCTGGAGCATAAAGGGGAGCTCAATAGCATCTGTACTCAGCAGGTGGGACTATTTTTGTTTTAAGATTTGGGTTCTGGTACGTGAGTTCTTAGGTCAAAGAAAAGCATCACAAGTTGCCTTTTTTAGCTGGATGCTATCTGCATGTATCCGTGAATACAGTGAGGACTTGAAAGTTGTTTTCTAGAAAACTAGATGCAAACACTTTCTTATCCAGCTCAGAGTACACTGAAGCAAAAGGACTTTATGGGGTTTCTGTGGTCTGAATGGCAGATTTTGGTCTAAAAAAAAGAAGAAAAAAGTATTGGTGGGAGAAAGCATCAATGAAAATAAAAAAAAGGGCAACCTGAAAGCTTTTTTAATTTCTATGGGGTTTCTAATTCTTGTGGATTGGAGAAGGTTAAGAGAATTGAAGAAAAGGAGGACGCGCACAAAAATAACATCAAAATTAACTGTTACAGCAGAGAAAGCAGATGAAGTAGAAAAGCAGATACAGAACCTCACCGCAGTACTGCTGGATCAACTTCCAGGTCAAGCAATATGGAGCAGCCATGAATACATCTAGATTTTCTATACCATGGACTGGGAGTAGAATATGTTCTCCTTTTCAAAAAATAATACGTACACTTTTTTTTTCCCTTTGAGAGAGAATGACTTTCTAATGTGGAGGAAATGCAGGTTCAACAATGGTTCCTAAATGTGCTAAAATGAGGTCTCCAGTTGGTAAATGGGTAACAGCTTCTTTTCTCTTATTTTTTCCCCTTTGCTGGAGCTTCTGAACATTATTCAAAAATAAATGCATTTCAAGTGTATGGATGCACTTATGTGCGAAGTGCTATTGCATCTCCTTTTTTTTTTTCTTTTGCCCTTCTTTGCTCCTAATATTACCAAATGATTTTGAGCTGCAAGGCTTTTACATTAATGGAAGCTCCCATTCAGCTGAATTCAAAATCCTCTTTACTATGAATACTGAGAAACAACACAAGCAACATTAAAACTACCTGGATGGTTTCTTTTATTCAGGCATCAGTTACATTAATATGTGTAAGAAATTACTTCACGTGTTTAAACACTTAAGAAAAGAAAGAGGGCTGGGGTCAAGAGGGAAGGGAGATCTGCTGACTGAAAAGAAAAAATGGGAGGATGCCCACTGCTCTGTGAGAAGCATGATGTCAAAAGAACAAACATCGGGTTGGTGAATCTAAAAACTATACACCCTTTGTAGTGGTTTCTAAGCTTCACAAAACAGCTTTCTGCAAACCTTCATTCCATATTAAGAGCTTTTTTGATGCTTTAGTAGGTTTGCATCACACTCCGAGATGACCTGTATTTTTATGATATTATTATCATTACTATTTTTAATACTAATAATATGATTTATCATCCCAATTGAGCACAGAGGCCACAGGAGGAGAAGTCTCCTCCTCAAAGCCAAACAACTGCACCTAGAAACATGCAGAAAGTATCAAAAGCATGCTGTACCCTGTGCTGTTTTGCCCCACTGGAGTTCATTTAATTGGATATTGGGACTGACAACATTAGCATGCAGCCTGACAGGTGATGATAGGGGCCCATCTGTGGCTGGTAAACTGGACTGATCAGATCAGGAAGGCTGCTGGCCTGATCTCTGGCAGAAGTTCAAAGCCTGAATTAGATCTTGAGGCAACACTTCTATCCTTATATGATAAAGTGGGGAAGTGAATAGGCCTTTAATCTGGAGACGAGGTATCCAGGCTATGACGCTGACATCTGGGTTTTGGTCAAGTATTTATACCCTGTTTTACACAGGAATGGATAGAAAATCACCTTCAAAAACTGAATAAGCTGAGAAGTCTTTTTTTTCCTTTTAAAGTTAAAGTCAACTGTATATCACTCAACAGTACAAAAATAAAACTCCAACAAAACAAAAATGGCAAAAAAAGAGCAGAGCAGAGAATTACACCCATAGTACGTGCAATTCCAACTCAACAAAAATACCAGTGAGCAAGCACTTTCAAATAAGGTATGAAAAAGGTAACTTGGAGCTTATGATACAATCAATCCTGGTGCTACATCTACATGCAGGGAAAATGGAGAGAAGATGTTAGGGTAGGTTGCAAACCAAACCAAAAACACAGGAACAAACCACATCCCTGTAACCTGAAAAAAAATCACATTTATCTTAGGCTCAGGTGCATGAGATCAGAAGAGAATGTTGCACAGGGCTAGATTATAATTAGCATTTACATACAAGCAGTGGTGCCGCTGGCTCACAGGACACCCAAAAGAGGCTGATGCAACTGCTAAGGGGTGAGGAATAGGAATGTTCCCTCTTTCTTCTCCCATGGCTACAGAAAGGCCTCTGCAGGACAGGACTGCACTGGATGTAGCTTGTGCCCTGACCCATAAATATCCAACAAAGAGGAGCTTCAACATGAGAGGAGGTATAACTTGATGAAGCAAAGGCAAAGTGGGCTTTCTCTCCCTTTGCCCTTTATAATTTGCAGAAGACATGATTCCCTGAGGAAGACTGTCTACCTGACCCTAGTGCTCCCACCAGTAACATAAACTGGTCAGTGTCTGCTGCATAGAGTTCTGAGGTTGCCTTGACCAGTCTTCAAGCCTACTTTCACAAAGGAGCTTTGCCATTTGGCTTTCCAGGTGCTTGTGCTTCTCCCTCCTGCTGCAGCCTAGCTGACCACCTTTCAAAGGTGGGCCCAGGAAGACACAGCATGTGGGAGGGAAAATGGAAGGGATTGGTCTCCGAGCATTCCCATGACTACACCTCCAGTTGCTTCTTTTCAAAGGCTTTCTTGTTTACCAAGGAACGCAACAAATTCCCCCCGCATATGCTTGCAGGGCCACCTTGTTTCAGCTTTTATTTCATTTGTTTGTTTCTTCAAAAGGATCAACAATATTATGGGAATGAACATCAAGAGAACAGGAGAAAGTTAAACAGAATCCTGCTCTGAAACACTCTGGTTAAGGCAGAGAGCATCTATGCCACTGTATTTTAAACAGGCATTTGGGAGAGAAGTAGCTTTGACAAGGTGATAATTTAGTCCTTTTGACTCCATCACATCAAAGCAAAACTATCTGGAAATTCTCAGAGTAAACAAAGTTTTGGTGAAAAATGCCAAATTCTGACCTGTTTCGTTTGCAACAACAGGGGTGATACAAACTTCCACCAGAGCAAAGCAGTGTTTTTTAGGATCCCAGATAGATTTGTCCCTGCTTCTGAGTTACTGGGAACCCTGCCTGGCAATTTCTGTCATCAGCTGCAGAATAAGGGCGTTCTCAGTTTGCCTTTTTTTTAATTGGCCTTCGACTGGCAAGAACTGTCTGAAAAAAAGAAGAAGAAAAAAAACCTCACTCCCCAAAGTAACCAAAGAACCCCCTCACAAATATACGGTGAAAGCAAAACCTTCTTTTGTAAGGTGACCTTGATTTCTTTCTCTCTCAGTAAAGAAAATATGACTGCACTGTCAATACTGGAGGTTACTGATCTGAGATCACCTGGGCTTTATCTACACGGGGGATTTATATACATTTTCCCACTGAGCAGGAAGCAGCAGAGGTAACAATAGCAGTTGCAGTGAATAGGCTCTGGAGGCAAGACCTATATTTTGTTTGTCTTTTCAAATGACTTATCAGCTTCTTCAGCTGTTAGAATACTTTTCTCAGGAAAGAGAAGGGAGGACAAATCATTGATATTGCTACCTCCACTAAATCCAGGCCAATATCTCACT
Source organism: Aptenodytes forsteri (assembly GCF_000699145.1). NCBI lineage: Eukaryota > Metazoa > Chordata > Aves > Sphenisciformes > Spheniscidae > Aptenodytes > Aptenodytes forsteri. The sequence goes on from NW_008794082.1 coordinate 1,580,134, forward strand.
TGGGATAAATTGGTGGAAACACACTGAAAGCAATGAATTAATGTTTATTCACAACTAACCTGAGGATCTGTATTTTCATACATGAATACAAACCCATACAGAGAGTAGAACCAGGCAACAACTTACACTAGATTGATTTTCTCATTTTCTGACTTTGGCAGTATGTTACACATCCCAGGAGCAGATTTGCCACTGGCCTAATACTTCCCTACATATATAATATTTCAGAGGATGCTGCTGAAGTCTTTGCCTTTACTAATTTAAATATTTGCCCATTTCACAAATCTCAGCTCGGTTTCTCCTGCTTCATTTCCTCACCACTCTATGGCACACAGTGGCTTACCGCAAATGAAAAATGCCAACCATGCAAACTGGCAGATGCAGAAAAGAGTGACATTAAATTATTTTTCTTAAAATTGAGTTAATCCAGCCACTCATGTTCATTGGCTTAAAGTTTTACAGCCCTTGCAATGGCATCTATCCTCCCTGGAAACCAGTAGCCACACTGCACATCTGCAGAGTGCACCTACATGGCTGTGGATGCGTTTCTCCTCTGATAATACTTGTGTTATTCTGATAATTTCTGAGCAGTCCTGGCTCCTGTACACCACACTGTTACAATGCACTGCAAACGTATCGGTGAAATTAGCGGACACATACTGTGGCATCTGAAAGCTTCCTCATGTGAGTTGCCCAAAGCGAAACCTTTTCTTTTCTACTTGCAAATGACATGAATAAGAGAAGAAACAAAGTTGGCCACAGCTATTTGGTGCCTGATTAACAAAGTACATCCTGCTCCAGCATGCTTAAAGGATAATAATTCAATTTAAAGGTATACATTAGAAGCACGTTACAGCTGATTCTGTGCACTTTTAACTGGCTTAACTACCAGGTTTACAGAGAGGAGGTGGAACTCTTGCTGAGATGTTCACTCAGTACAGAATGACACACCACCATAGACTGTCAGTCATCCAGAATAAATCAGAGTTGTGTAGTGCCCTTCTTTCTCAGTGTTGTTTTCTAATCCAAAACATTCCCCTTGCTCTCATATCCATCCCTCCAAGTACTAACGGAAGCAAACTTATACCAGGGGATTTCACAATATGTCACAAAAGCTTAAAAACAAATTTAAAAAGCACAAAACATCGCTCATTTCTGGCATTTACCAAAACTTCTGTTCCAAAACTGCACTATTACTGCACTTTTTAGGAAAAATTTTATCAAATTTTACGTCTATCATAAATCAGTCATCAATAACAATATCACAGTTTTGCTTGTTATCTCATTAATCTGGTGTTACTCACCCTCCTTCTCATAAAGTGTGCGAGAGTGTTGTTATAACCTTGCTGTTCTTTTAATTGCTGTTAAAAATCATGGTGATCAGAGCATGCTCATCATTTTGGCAGCAGTTTCCCAGCTTTCTAACAGACTGCTTTCCACCTGCTTTCACTTCAGGATTCTTAATTTCCCTCTGGCTGGCAACCCCCACTGTTGCAGCTGCATTTCTATCAGGGTCACACACACGGTCAGGGTAGAGACTTCTTACACGAGGAACTGTGGTGACTTGGCCAGATCGTTAAATCCTCCTTTTTCCCCCTCACATTTCTTATCTATCCAGGAAATTCACAATAGCAGAATATGCCTAACACAGGGGTTCCGCATTTTAAGCGCCTTGCAAGATGCGTTTATTTTTTCTTACAAGAGAGATGCCTCCAGCTGTGGGATGCGATGGAAGTTCCACCAGATGAGACTTTCAGGATCAACTGGAAGCAAAAGTGGAAAAATGTAGCATCTTGCATTATCTTCTCAGGTTAGCAGACTAGGTGATCTAATAGGCTTTACCCATCTTCCTAAATCTGTGAACACCATGTAAATCTTGGTTTCACGCTTTCTCAGCATCAAACTCAATATACTTGATGGCTAAGGAAAAAATAACCCCAAAAGCCTCAACCCATTTCTACACTGAACTTAAACTAATAGCACAGCTCATTTAATCTTTAAATTTTACACCTGGAAGTGACACGTACGGAATTTTACGGCTCAACAAAAGTTCCTAAAGTTCCACTATCCTGGACTCTGTGAAAGCCTGAATATTTCCTCTGAACTTACAGTGTGTCCTTATGGTGTGACCTCTAAACTCCATGGTGCGTAGAGGATCTGAACTGCAATTAATAAGACAGTATTGTAAATGGCAATGTAAATTACTTTGAAATGTTCCAGAGGTTTTTGCAAAAGTAAATCAGAGTTTTTTCTTAATATCTAGATATAATGCCTTATATGGAAATATGAACCTGGCTTTGGATTATAAATCAAAGAATCCTGAAATTTACAATTATGCTCCTGCAAACAAGGTTTGCTGGTGTATGTACAGAGAGATGCTGTCTGAGATATGGATGCAAGCCAGTTCCCCAGATCTAAATAGCAAAGGTTAAGGGAATTCTGTAACCTCGCTATAAATCCATATCTGAAAATATGAAACAAGACACTACCGTGGAGCTCATCCAAATAACGGAACAAACACTCCTTTGAATCATAAGGAATCCAAAATCAAATCCAAACTTTCTAAGATGTCCTGTAAGTCTGCAATTATTTCAAAGGAAGTTGAAGGTGTTCAATAGCTCTGAAAAATCACAGCCCAAATTGTGCTGGTATTATTACTCTCTGCCTCGGGAGTCTGGAGAGAGACAATCCCCAGTGTAGACTGTTTCAGATTCCAGCCAATATTTCAGGTTCCAGTCAGTACAATCACATTAGATATGTAAGCCACTTTCCCAAAATGCATTACTAGTTAGTAATTTTGTATTTAAAGATACATGTCTTCTACTGTTTTAAAGTGTTATTAGTGGAATTTGAGGGGGCTTCAAGGAGGAAAAGTAGCTTCCAGTATTTTACACATTAAAAATACTAAATAAAATGGAGAAACATTAAAGTTTAATGCTGAACTTTCAACTTCATATTTTTCACGATTTAACCCCAGCCTTCTCAATTCATTTGTTGCCATCAGTTGAAAACTAACATGAACACTTCTTCCAATCAAGGAATGTGCCTGCGGAGCGCTCTAATTTTCTGGCAATACCTGAAGGTTGCCAGCGTTGTTATAACTTACATCATCTGAATGACTACAATTATTTGTAATGCCATTTCCTTATTTAACAGTCCTCTGTGAGATGACAGTAACAATTCCTAAACCTTTACTGTCATTAGAAGGGATGATTGTCAAGGACACAGAACTGCTCAAAGTTAGAAAAGGAAGGAAGCAGAGGGAACGGCCCCCAGTGAGAGGTTCCCCCAAATGAGCCCAAAAACAGAAGATTGAGGGTTCTTATTGGAATGATCCTTTGGCTTCTCTGAAACTTTGGATGAACCAAGCTCTTGCTAATGACCAAATGGAAAATATGGGGATAGCATCCTCATAACTCAGGTGTGCCAGCAAAGTGCCTATGTTCAAGGAAAATAAATACCCAGCCACCCATTGACCAAAAGAGGTGGCAGAACGTAACCAGGCCCAGGGTTGGTTTTTTTTTTCCTTATCTTTTCTACCAGATCGATCATTATAACTTACCTGACTATTTGAATTTTAACTTTCCATGCCCAGTGATCAAACTGCACCCTGTTAGGCTATGTCTTACAAAACAATACAAAGGGTAGTAGATTTTACCCAAAGCAGTATCTTTTACACATATGTTCACAAATCTATCTGTGAAGACTGCAGATCCTAGTTCAATTTCAGACATCTAGGCTGCTTACCCAAAGGTCTGATTGTATTACCGTTTTGCTTCATCATATCCTTTCACGAGAGTCCCTCATGTTAGCTCATTCTCCTCCCCATCACCCTGTCTGAAGTAAGCTAATTAAATTATTTTCATTCACTGTCACCTACTATCCAGAGTGCATAGTCCCTACTGATCTCACTTCCTAAGTATCCCAGGCTGTGAGCACTTCAGCTGCTGAGAAGGTCTGCTCATCTGCATGAAAATACTTAAAAGAATGCTATTTTCTCCTCAACCAGCTAGACGCATATTTGCATTTCTTTGCATAAGTGGTCATGGGAAAAAAATGAAAGGATGACTGTCAAATTGTCTTTGCTTGAGAATTTGACAGTTGTCCATCTCCCCAGTGTTGTGCCTGTAGCTGTGCATGCCACACCGTGTATTTAATTTAGCACACTCTTCCTTGCAGTTCTACTACTTTAGTCTGCATGTGGGTTCCCAGTCATGCCAATATTTTCCATGCATCGCCCTTTAGTGACAGGTTGAAATCAACTGAGCTTTCCAGACATGCAGAAGCCTGAGCTGCCATATACGAACAAAGGATTAGGGTTTAAATGGAAATTATTTTGCAACCTTAATTACATGGCATGTTTGGCACAACCATTAATAATGAATGCTTGCTTAGCTACCCATGGAAATTATTGTTCAAGCAAGTGGTTTCTGCTACCTCCAAATAAGCTTTTAAAAATCAAATCCATCTTACCTGTTATTTTTTAACTCAGAAATTAACAGACCAAGCCATCAAATGTTTATATGATGAGGATTTTATCCTTTGCAAAGAACAATAGTCCAAACAGTTCAATGTATCATCATTCCGTGAAAGTCAGAACTAAAGCACTGTTAAGGCAGATTAAAAGCTGACTTGAAAAGTACCTTCCTACTATGTAATATGAGTGTCATAACTTAAAGCTATAGTTTTTGTTCTTGCTCATTCAAAATCAGAAAACATATTTATAGATATTTCTAACAAGCATGGTATGCTGGATAGAAAACAAATATGCTAAGTAATAAAGCGCGATAAAAAATACTATTAAATGCATGGCCTTTTAGTGCATGGATCTTGACAAGCTTTTGATTTTACATATGGACACAACCCATCTTTTCTGCATGATGTGATCCAAGTAGTCACACTGAGGTGAAAAAGTATAAATATACTAATATTGCTATGTAACTTGAAAGATACATTTCATTATGCAGGTGCCTATTTCCTTACAGGCTTTAAAGTTACAGCAAGGTTATCAGAGATCTTTAAACACGTAAGTCCTTCATTCAGCTTTTTAAATTTCTGGCTTATTTCCTGACTCAGGAATAGGCTATAGTAATTCAGGTACAAATGAAACTGCCAACAGGCTGCTGCACTCCTTATACTCAGCCAAATACGTACTCTTACTCCAGCTTTTTACCGTTATGATTTTGATTTCATAACACCAATAAGGCATTTCAGATGTGATACTCTTTAGGGATTATTACTGAACTTCTTGGGTAGTTATAGCTACTCAGCCTCTGGTTCTGTGACTCCACACAGACTAAGCAGTATTCTGCGGCGTTCTTAGTTGGTATTCATTTACATGGATCACACCACATATTGTTGGGTAAGGCAGACAGCCCACAAAAGCAGGTTTCCTCCTTGTCTCCTATCCCAAGCAGAGGTTGGGTGCATACCTCTTGCCTTACACCCCAATGAAACCTCTTGTCATCCAGCCTCCTCCCATCCCACTGGGCCATCACAGGAGGGAATCAATTCATAAAGTGCCAAAATCAATCTCAAAGGAACTTCTGCTTTTCCTTATGCTTAAAGATAGTCCTGGAGTGGAAGGAGGAAGGTGACCCTTTCTCTTAGAGTTGTCTGAATGTAGGTGCTTCAAAAAATGAAACCAAATTAATTTATCACAGGGATAGGGCTTAAGTGTCTAACACTTTAAACAGATGGGAAAGTTTGCTCAAGAAATTTCCATGCGAAGCGGCTTCACTTTGTTTTGGACAGTGAGAACTGGATCATTCGAAATTGTACAATGCTAAATCAGAATTGCTGAATGTCAAATGGCAAACAAACAAAGTCCTCTTCTGAGAGGAAAGGTACTCAGAAATCTTAGGCTTGTTCCAATACACCTCTATTCAAATCTACTTCAAGGTGAAAGGCGGCTTAAATGTAGTCTGATCCATGCTGAAAGCAATGTGAAGCTATTGCCTTTTTCACTATGTTTTGCAACTTCTATAAGGCTCATTTACATGACTCTTGACTGAAATGTGTTTAAAACGTCTCTTGTATTTAAGTATGAACAGTTGTTCACTAGAAGGGTTTTTCAATTGGTTCCTCAATCTTAACGCATTTCTAGTCAGTTTGCTCGCATCTGTGAAAAGTAAATACATGTCGCCAAAAACTCAGAATTAACCATTTTAGCCAGGTCACCTGGAAGTCATGCAGCAACAGAATAATCTTAAAAAGGCATTTGTGTATCACTGAGAATGTCCCATGCTTTTATAAAATGATTACAAGCTCTGATTCATGATAGCTGCAGACAAGCTGGGTTAATTTTCTCCCTTTCGCAGCTTGATTCTGCCCAAGAGGAAGAATCTCTATCTTGCATTCTCTGATCTTCAGCTAAAGAAGATGAGATATTTCTCAGGCAGAACAAATAAGAATTAGATCTCTCTGCAAGATGACATGCTGCTGTAGCCAGGTTGAGCCTATGCCCTGTCAAAAATTCATCATGAATATTCCCTGTTTATTTCAGAGACTCTTTCCTATCTTTGTGCTTTATTTTCTTTACAGTCTTCTGGGATTTTTTTGTTGGTGTTGTTAAGAAAGTAGGATAATTTAAGTGAGCGTATCATGAGCACGTGTCCCTTTCCCTCACCCAAAATTGTTGCTGTAAGTTTCCAAGACTCCAAATATAACCCAAATTAACCTGCTTGTGGCAAGACAGTTTGTATTCTCCAACTCCCTTAACAGTTTCACAGGCGGTTTTCACATAGGCATGTCAACAGGCCAATATATACAGGTAGATACCACAGATACTATAAATTAGGTAAACTCTAATCACTAGTGTTGGCCTGGATATGTTAACCACACATAAAATAAAATGGAGAAAGAGCATCCTGATGCCCATAGGAATTCTTTTGAAAGACATCAGTTCAGCATAAGTTCTGTCTGCCTTTAACATGATTTGCAGGTAGCTCAGTCAGAAAAATTTGGAAGTTCTGAGTAGTTCCTTTTCAGAAAAAAGCTGAAAATCAAATGGGGAAAAGTTTTCTGGGAAAATATTTGCAAGCTCATGACTGAAAGTGCAGAAATTGATCCATAATGATAATAATATTATAAAATTAACTCACTTTGTTTGGAAGAGGAAAAGTGCCTTGGAAAGATACTGTTGCCATAGTTCTGTTGTATAAAAAATAAAACAATCCAATGGAAGTCACACACTTGTAACTGGCAGAACAAAAAGTGGGAAAAAAGTTGAAGCAAAATTTGTTCAGGGTTTCTTCCTAAATAGACAGAATTTCAGATTTGAGATTTCTCATTCTACTTTGGTTCTATATATATGGTTCCATCCTATTTAACTTTACACAAATAGCCATCATTATTCTAAGCAACAAGGAGGAATGCATGTCATCAGAGATAACTTCCCAGAAAACCAGACAAATCACATTACACCTGATTCAGAATACTAATTTCTTAATGCTTATGCCTGTGTTTTGAGAAAGACAACAGCCTGGATTCATACCACCATCCAAACTTTAGGGGCCCACTTGTGCTGGGTTCTTCCTCTAATAGTTGAAGATGGACACCCACCTTCAGAGACTGACTTAGCCCACTGAGCTAAGACTCACACCTGGAAGAAATGCCCTCCAGCTAGATGCTTTAGACAAATTGAATGATACCATGTCAAAATGTCACTGTACTCTGATCCTCAACGTAGATACATGACACGTAGGGCTCTTCTGTGAGTGGGTGTGCACACATGCTATGAAACACCTTTCTGAAGGTCTTTCCTAGGGACTCCAAGATACATCAGCCCAAGTGGACAAAGGTATGAGAGGGGAAATTGATATGCACACTATAGATCTTTCCAGTCTTGAGACAGATGCTGAAATTCTGAAATACCACTCAGAAAAGAGTTTGTTCAACTTCCTCCATGCAATTGAAATGACCTCCACATCAACAAATGACTCTGAGACAGGACAAGAATTGTCTGTGCTCAGGACCAAGGCACAGGGTTGGGGCTCTACAATCACTCAGATCTAACAGCTCCAAGTTACATGACAAAGCTAGCGTGCTGAGGGAAGACTGCAAAGCAACCTAGACCCTGGCCGTACACTTGGGCTGTTATAAATTTTACTTTTGCTCCCATTCCTTTTTCTCACACAAACCAGATACCTCCAGATTTTTTTACTCCAGATTCACATTTCATAACAATCAGCAGTAGAAATGTTGATTACCACATTTTAAACAAACTTATCTTTAAGAAAACCAGATTTTTTAAAGTTAAATCAAATAACTTCTGGGAGTCTTTGGGCACTATTGGTTCAGATTCCTTTGTTAAACAATACAGATTCAGCAAAGGAAAAAAAACCATGTATCACTTGCAGCAACAAAATTGGGGGGGGGTTGCAATTGGAAGGACTACAGAAACTCAATTTAATTTATCTCTATGATATAAAACTGCATTGGGCAATGGGAACAATCAGACTTTGGCATGGCAGGATTCCCCTCCGAAAACCGTTAAAAGACAGAAGCACACAAAATCAATGAATTTTCTAGTGGCCCATCCATGTGTTAGATAAGCACATGGGACAACATAAGCCTCATATTCTAATTTGACATGAGCATATCTGACTGGGCAGATTATACCAAGGGAATGAACGAATAACAGACATCATCCTCCCCATCCTAAATCTGTACTTGTGATATAGCTTGCCTTTCAGTAAGCTTAAATCAAATCTACAAATGTTCAGGACATATAAAAGAATAAATTAAACTGGAACCCAGAAAACAATAGCACTGCAGTAATATTACCCAGCTATCTTCATTTTCTCTAGCTTTAGTTCCTATCAGAGCCACATTAGGTGCTCTAATGTGCTCATTTTTGTTAAGAACTTGTTTCGGAGTTGGGATTCCAGAAAATGAGAAAGATTATTCTTGCATAGGTCTCGCAGCACTGCTGGGTGAAAGCTCTGAACAGGAATGCCTCTGTCCATGAAGGACCCAATTCCAATCAGGCAGAGCTCCAAGGCAGCAGGAGACCTAACAGAATAAGGGCACACCATAGTTATGCAAGAGGGCTTTGTTCCTGGAAAGGTAAAGCTGCAATGATGCCCAGATTGCTCCAGGACAGCAGCCAGAAACTGCGCCAATGGGAACACCTATGGGGTGATATAAGAATATTGAAATGGCGGTGGGAGGGGAAAGAAAAGATGTGGATTCGGCTAGGGCTCTCTCTCCTACCTGGCATCTCTCTTAAGTTCGGGAGACCCTTTTCACACGTAGGTGCTTAGAGGCAATTTGCAGCCATTAGTAAGCAGGTGGCAATGAAGACGTGAGGGTGCTGGGAAGAAGCAGTCAGATCCCAAAGCTGGCAGGAGCAGCTGCTGGAGCTGCAGTGACATTGTAAGACTGTTTCATCACTTTGTCCCCGATTACCTGCCATCATGATCACCTGTTGGCTGCAACATCCCCATCAGGCCACCCCTTTTGCCCCGGCCAGAGCCTTGTTCTCCTCTTTCTCCTTCTGCTGTATCAATCTCCAATTACTTCCCTACCTTTTTCATACAAATGATCCCCTTTTGGTGAAGATCTACCTCAGCTACTCTCTAGATCATTCCTCTCCTTCCCTTCCCTCCCTATGAAGCCTTTGCAGGTCACTCTGCAAGTCACGCACTGTCCTCTTCCCTAAGTTGCTTCTCTTTAACCTTTAGCTGCTCTGAGGCAAAGCACTGTCTCCAGGTGTGTACAGTACCAGCCGTCTGAGGTGACCAATGGCCCCATGAAATCCCATTGACCTCCTGGTTTCACAGCACTTCTGTACTTGGTGGTGTTACAATACTTCTTTTTTAGTATTGTGAAATATTAAAATGGTGCCACCACCACTGCCCAGCCCATGGGGTACACAATTAACAGAGTACATATAAATAACACTAATAAGACTTTGTGAGTTGAAGGGGAGAAAAAAAGCTATTTAGTTTTGTGGAAAACACGCTTCTGGCTATTTGATGAAGCAAGCAAACCCCTATTTTCTTCTTCACCTACATACAGTCATTCACCTGCCTGTGCACTAAAGAACATGTTTACGGCAATTTCACACACTGTTTTTAAATGTTATAAATAGTTCTTTTGAAACACCAATTGATGCAACCAAGTGGGATGGCCTAATAATAAAATAGAGGGAGAAAGAACAAGAGCAAAAAGTCACATACAGAGGTATATAATCACACACACGCTTGTATGATGTGAAATCATTCTAAATATAACTTTATGATGCTTTTAAGAGAGGTATTGACATGGGATGGAGAAAAGGGGAGTGTAGACCACAAAATGAAGTTCCCAACTTCTCTGCCAGCAATGCTGGAACAGCAAAGCAGGAGGTGGTATATACACACATACAACTAGACAGGAGAAAAACTGCACCACCACCAGGGTTTACCGTGAACTATGTTTAAGGTTTTGCAAAGCATCAGCACCAATTCACTGTCAATCTGCCTCCATGCAGCCTGCCAGTGTACAGAACCAGAGGCAGATATAAGATGGACAGCAGTCCTTAACCTGCAGAGCAAACATGCTGCATCCAGGGACCTTTTCTTCCAGATGCCCCCCAGCCAGAAACCCTCCGGCATCCCTCAGTACCTGTTGGCAAGGCTTTTTCATATCTAGAAGCGGCCATGATCCTCCATTCACTAACAAAAGCAATATTGCATGACTTCTTAGCCTGCTATGCTGTCCCTCCAAGACGGGCTTCTACTTTCAGTGATAAAAGTCTTAAAACCTCCTCACCTCTGCCCCTAGCATCTCACCCAGGTACTCATTAATTGATGTGATGGCTTTCCACTTATCATCATTCATGATGGTAATAGGGAACCCTAATTTGTCCTTCCACATCTGGTCCCTCTGTTAGTCCATCTGCCACCAAAGTGCAGTATGGCTGCACTCACTGCTCCATTTTGCTTCTTCCTTTATGACCTTTGCCACAAACTTCTCTGTTTACTCTTGGCTAGGCAGAGTGCTATCTCTGTTCAGCTGCAGGCTGCCTTTGCATCCAGAGGCCACTGGGAGCTTCACGGTCTCTCCAAATGCTTTTTCATGATCAACACAAGGGTTTCCTCTTCTGCTCTTCCTCACACACTCTGTTACTCTCAGTCACAAGTTCACTCTTAGGGACACAGAGACTTGACATCTGATCTAAACAGGGTTGGCACCAGACTAAAATGCCAGAGTCCCCAACCTCTTACACAGTCGTTTTTAGTTTATATAAAAAAAACCCTATCCCTTCAGGCTAGCCAAACCACTCTGCAAGTGAACGCGACTTCCTATGACAGTACTGCAAGTTTTTCTTAGCGCTTTTAGCTAGGCCAGACCAGGGCTCATTTTCTGTAGCTTGTAACACTTGTGAATCAGTACATTTTGCTTTCTGAAGACATACCAGAGACTGTGACCCAGGTGAGTTTAATCTATTTGGAGAATAGATGGCCTTTATATAAACGTTCAGATTATAAACGAAGCCTTATGAAGCAATTCATTTTTGCATGTAAGTGATCTTACTGCTTCACAGTTACACTGTGCAGTGACTTTGTATGAATGTCTAATTTTCCAGAGCACTGGCAAATGTTTTTGATTGCTTTTCTGTAGCTATTTCACCCAGGTTTTGATCGTTTTCTTTATCTATCCTATTTATTAGTACTTCTGGTTTGCCCAGAGGCATCTATTGGAAACATTAAAAAGTTAGGACAAAGGATCCAACCACATATTAGTCTGTGAATGAAATTTTTTCCTTGAGCTGGAAATGTTTTGAATTCAGTACAATTTCTAATCATCAGCTGGAATAAGAAGCAGCAGTCAACACAATCTAATTATGTGCTCAGAATTGTTTGCAGGAAAGTTACAAATACTAATAAAGATTAAGCTTAACCATAAAAATTATATTACATAAAAATAAATAATGGTGTGCTGCCTTTAAGGACTAAGGTAGTATTTTTGTTCAAAATAAACATAAATGCCATCAAGAACATCCTGCAAATACTAGTAGCAAACACATAAACCAACCATGAAAAAATCAGACTAAACTAAGAACTCTCATGGGAGGGGGCCTAGATGCTCTGAGGGCATCTTCAATGGACTTCAAACACTTACAGTACTAGTTATTAATTTAAATCCTGTCCAAACTATGAGCGACTGAACTGAGAGAATTATCTACAGCAATCAATTAATACCAGTAAATTTCTGTTTGTGAACTGTTCATAAATCATTATTCACAGTATATGAATCATCATTTAATCATTTAGAAATACATGTTTTATGCATTGTATCAGCCTATGGAATGCTTGCAAATCATTCGCTGTTCATAATTTGTTGTCTGCACTGCAAATTTCATCATAGTAAAATATTACAAAATACAACAATATTCTCACAAGTTTTGCGGTCCATTCTGTATGATTTAAAGTAAAATTAAATGACTTCTAAGTACTAGTTAAAAAAAAAATTGAAAATTTTCATGCTGAAAGTTGATTGCAGTTGCTGTCAGAATATTATTCAACCCAAAGACAAGCACATGCCTGGATAGAGCTAATTCATGTATTAAGTGTCCATCTTTCAAGCTACATGGAAAGAACACCCATGCCTATCCTTGCACCAAGACAGTAAAGTAACTATTGTTCAATGCCATGTTATATTTTTATAACTGAAAATCAGTAAAAATCTAGATATATTTACAGGGATTCTCCTGGAGAAGTAAGCACTGAAGTTTGAAATTTGCACACTGTGAGCTTAAAAACAGAATAGTCATGAGGAAGACATTGTGACACGCGAGACACAGCTTCTTGAGTTCAGAAAGTGTTGGAGAAAGAGGATTACAGATCTCCAGATGAAAGAACTTCCCCTGGCTTTTGCCACTGAGTTCAGGGCAACCTGTGTATTTGTAAATAATTGGACTACTCCCTGCACCCCTCATTTGCCAAAACACTACTTGAAGTGTCCAGTTCTCATCTACAGATAAGACAGTCCCTGGAGTTCTAGTCATATAATCTGTCCCACATTGAATCCAACGTTTCCATAACCAGCTGGTCACCTAACTCATGGAAGGAAACCCATACTAGAGAGAGGGCAGCCGCAAAGCCTGTGAACCTTCTTAAAGACTACCCTGAACACTGAAATGGTTGAGTCTCTACGTAAGTTTTATAGCTCTGTTCCTAGACTTTTTTCTCTCATTTTGACTTTTTTTCCTGGTAACTCTAAAATGTAAAAAATAATAAAAAAATAGAGAGAGAAGTAGGTGTGACAGGACTTAACACAAATATTCATGGAAAAATACCTTCATACAAATGTGTCCGAGGCATCCTCTATCTGTGAACATGCTGGTAAATCATTTATGTGAAGGTGTGATCATAAGAAGCCAAAGAGATAGCAGAGACCTTCAAAGAGAATTTCAAGTTTCTGTCTGACTGGACCACTAGCTGGATACGTTTTTCAATTAGTTGCCTGCTCGCCATAGAAGTTCTTGTCTCCCTGATATTAATAAAAATTACTGATGTCAGTTAAGCAAGAATTTCACTCCAGTGACTTAACAGCATATGTAAATATTCTCTGTCTTGTTCCAGCTCCAAGAGAGTGGGTGAGAGAAGTATTGTAAGAAACCAAAACCAGCTTGAAATTCAAGGTTCTTTGGATTTCATTAAAAATTCACAAATCAGTAAGTTCTTGTCTCACTGATATTAATAAAAATTACTGATGTCAGTTAAGCAAGAATTTCACTCCAGTGACTTAACAGCATATGTAAATATTCTCTGTCTTGTTCCAGCTCCAAGAGAGTGGGTGAGAGAAGTATTGTAAGAAACCAAAACCAGCTTGAAATTCAAGGTTCTTTGGATTTCATTAAAAATTCACAAATCAGTCTATTTTCCCAGAGAAATGGGACAGGTGTCAAGCAAAAATAGACTCCTTTGCTGAGAAAACATGGCTTAACTATCAAAAATGTAGCAATTTCCATTTAGGCATTTTTCACTGTGAAAAATAGCTATCCTAACGAAACTGTGAATGAAGCCTGATTTGGGAGAAGAGTTGGAAATGAAACAGAAAAAAATAACAAAACCAACGCAACCCTAATGTTGAAGTCTGCAAAACAAAATATGTAAATTTTGCAAAGCATTGTGTTGGATGAAACCACAATTAAAATGTTACCCATTCTAGCAATTTCCAGAAATTATTGGAAGAATTCCAGTTGATACAACTGGATTTTACACCAGGTTCCCAGTAACTGTGGGATATTAATTTTGACAAAGAGGCAGTTCCCTGTGTCACAGCTGAGATGCATTATTTGGGCAGTTTCTGAAAGACTGAACATTTATTATTTGGATTGCAATAATTCTATCAGCAAAGGCAGATAATTTTTTTAAAGTCAGAATGGCACCTCTGCTGAGCATTCAGTTCTTTTTAAAAGAACCTCCAGAACTGTGTTTAAAAGGAAAGATGTAATGAGTGCTTCACACAGGTCCTTGAAATATACCTCAATACACCATTCTTCATCATGCTATCACAAAATCCTTTTGATAGGTGATTATAAAGGATAGGTAATCTTAGAGCTATGCTTAGGAGGGAAAATGTGACTTGGCTGCCTGGAACATGAAAGAATGCTACAAATTAGATCTAGTCAAGTAGTACAAAAAGTCATTCATTAACATATGCACAAAAAGAAAGTACCAAGTTAGCGCTATCATTATTCAAGGAGGTCAAAATTAGTCCTTCATGTACATTCAGTTCATCAGCAATTTATTTGCAAGAACTTTTGTGAATCCTAAAAAAACCCAGAATTTTAGCACCAGTAATTATCTTGAAAAACCTTGTGAAATGTGCATTTTTATTCAATACTCAGCCTTCCTTATTTTAATTCTTCCAAGGAGGAAGTATTCTGTGCTAGCAACTGAGCAATCCCACAATGCCAGTGATGGCCAATGGCTAGTCAGCAATATAAAATAAAGTCCTAATTCTTACCTAGTATTACCTATCTTTGCCTCAGTGGTCACTAGACATCATCTGCAATACAAACAGGTAATTTGGATATAATATATGAAGGGAGGTTTTTTTGCCTAAAATTCTTAGTATTTGTGTGACTAGGAGAAAAGAAATAGCACACTGGATTAAAATATTGGTTCATCTAATTGATATCCCAGTTCCACAAAGCATCAAAATGATTCTCAATAACTGCGAAAAGATTACTACAGCTGAAGTTTTGCAGCTAACTGGACAGCTTGTGCCTTGGTGTGCAACTGTTGTTCCACCTTGAAATTTTTTTTGTTCTGCCTAATACAAACATGGAAGCTGTCATGATCTGTAATAAGTCTTTTGTCTTTAAAGAAATCTACTAAATAAAGGCAAAGGGATTTTGAAAATAAGAAATCATATGGATAAAGCACAATCAATTTTTTAACAACAGGCAAACACCAATAGATTCAAAAGGTAAATTAATGAGATAAAAGTGGCTACAATGAGAATATGTTATTTATGTTACATGGGTCTACTGAAATGACTATGGCCTACTCATCAGCAAGGAATAACTCAGGATCAGAGATTCAAGACAACAAAGGTTGAGAAACATAGTCTGACAGACAAAAAAGCTGTACTAAATCAAACTGAATTTGAATTAAAAAGGGAAAAGAAGGAAAGTAGTAGAGCAGGAGACAAAAAGGGTAGTTATGCATTCATTGTATGCGCGAGTCAATATTGTTAATTTGCTTACTAACTGGATAAGAGGAAAAGCAGAATCCTCGGACTATAATCTCCCTTTATAAAACATAATAAATTTATTTCACAAGGAGGGAGGGAGACTTCTAAAGAGAAAACGGGCAGTCAGAGTCAGTCCTACCAATAACTGGCCTGCAGTAAGCCTCCAGACCCAGGATAGGGAATATGCAGAACTGGACAGTTTTACTTCAGAGCTTAGATGTCAGCTAAGCCACCAAAGCCTTCCACGCATGGATCATCCCTTCTACCTTGAGCGGGGATGGGGGTGGATTAGATGGATCAAATACATACTCATGGCCTACAAGCAAATAAGTTGTACAGAGGTGCTCTAGTTTTCCTGTGTTATCTTCACCTTTGTGAAAATGTTACTCCTCTAAGACTTTGCTTTCCTTAGGATAATAAGATCAGGATACTCACGATACTGAAGAGTCATGTCAGCCAAGATTGATGCTAAAGATGATCTTGCAGTCAGCATAGAGGATAAAACATGCAAACAAGTGTATTCATTAACACAGTTCCTCAGATTCCTGCTTGAACAGGTTAATTTCTGGCAAAGGCAAAACCTCATGGGCATAGGGCACAACTCGCATCAGGGCAGCTCCAGCACAATGACTCTATCCAGTAGCATGGCCAGCCATAACGAGACTCAGATACCATGGAGGAGTATCTAGGTCATCTTTGTGAGGAAAATGGGGAGCTTCATAGGAAGCTCACCTATGAACTATGCAAATGACATGTGCTCGTGGGAGAGTAAGGACATTCCTCCACCTTCTGAAAATGAAAAGATAGTTGAAAAACCTGTGCAAGAGAACCACTGAAGGAAGAAAACAACCAAAAAAAAACTCTGTAAAGTTTTTCAGTAGGTTTTCCTGCATGAGGAAATGATCAGATTGGCTGTTAGCATGGGGCCCATTTCATCTAGAATTTATTTGCTAGGATGGCTATTGAGGCTGCATTATTCCACCTCAGTATTTTTTTGAGCTGTGGGTGTTCTGCATGATTAACAAAGACAAATATCTTTTACCAAAGTTTATTCCCATCTAGGCAATTGGATTTAGTCCATAACAGAGAAAATCAAATACAGGATTAGGAAATACCAATTTTTCTCAAATACAAGCTTGTCAACATATGGAATTTGTGTAGAAATACATTTAAATGGATATTTGTAGGGTGTTTGCACATGGAATGGTATTTTCTTTTTTTTTGGTCAAATGTATTACTTCTCAGAGAAAGTAGCTAATAGAGTTGGCAGAAGACACGGAGTGTGCAAGCAGTCATTGAACTGTGTAATAAAGATACCTTGGCCTCTACCACACCTTTCTCAATGTTACTTTATTCCAGGGTCTTTTAAAAGCTCTCAGAATTGCACCTCTCAATAGCTGGACACTGACTTGTAATATTTCTGAGAGGCAGTCAAAGGGACCGGGCCTCTCAGAATGATGCCAGGTGATTTTCATACAACTGGCATTGCCTACGGTTGAAGTCAGATGTTCACCAAAACTGGAAATACATGCGGATTTGGAAAAGAACATCATAAACGTGCAGGACTTTGGTGTCCATACTCTGCATATGAACAGGTTATGAAATTTGTCTTACCAAGACATGGATGAAACCTGGAAGCATTTAAAATTTGTAAGTATCCCAGTTTTATGTTAAAGCATATTGGTTGCCTAAGACTCTGCTTCTGGGCATACCCAGATCTGCTATAGCCTCTTGGCCTGCCTCGCACACAGTCCTGATCAAGATACAAAAATTAAGATGTTCCTTTCTGCTTATATCTCCCAAGCTTTCCAGAGCATTTATTGGACTGGCATCTGATGAAAGGCAGATGTGAGCCATTTTCATATCCTACCGTGTGCCACAACCTAGCATTACAGGAGGATGTGGGACATATCCATTCCTCCCCTTCTGTATGAACCCATTACAACATGTTAGCTAGTGCTAAAATCTTGACAGTGCCTGCTGTTGAGTGGAAATGCTTTTTTGCTTCTTGTTGAAATGGTTTGTCTATGCAAAAAAAAATAGTTTTACAATTCATGGGGCTGAATATGATTTTTTTAGCTTTAAAGACAGAACCCTTTGCTATAGTCAACTAGTAAAAGACTTAACCGCTCTATCCGCCAGACAGTTCTGCACATTTTTTCTGCAGTCGTTCAGTATTTTGTTCTGCATGGTGGCACAGTTTTCCTGCCAGCCAGGGATGGATGGTACCCTTTATCCAGACTTTCTTAACACCTGGTGGGTCGGAGACTTTCCCGGGAGGAGGTGAGAGCTAAGTTTGAATTTGATCAAGATCAAGAGGCAGGGAAGCAAGTTTAAGTCTCCAAGGCCTGTGCAAGTTTGCTCACAAAAAGGCTAAGGAATAAAAGGAATTGGAAAGAGGTGTGGGCAGCACCATCTGTTCCTGTTTTTAAATGAAAAAGAGAGATTCCCTGCTGTAGGCTCCAACGAAAGGATGTGGGGGTCTACTTTACAGAAGTGATTTCATTTCGTTGCTCTTAATGGAGAAAGGATCCCACTTGGCTCTGCACAATTCAAACCCCAGCCCTATCTTAGAATTTCCCATCAGTTCAGCCTAAGTGACTCTCCGGCTGAGCGTGCTGAATTCAGCATCGTTAGTGTCTGTGTCCCACCGTCAGACACGTACCTCTCCCAGCACAAAGGAAGAACCCTGTGCCATTGGAAGAGCCACAGTGCCTCACACAGTTCTGCCCTGTTCAGCGCTGGGCACTGCAGTGCTTGGCACGGCCATGCCCTCTGCACCTTCTGGGATGCCACTCAAAATTTTTGCTTTTGGGGAGCCATTGACTCAGGTCGTTCCCACTGAGAAACCTGCTGCACAGCACACAGTTAGCAGCCAGCTAACAATGCTGAGTTGTAATTATACACAGCCCCTGCCGGAGCTCTGTGGGAAGTCTGTCTATCCGTCACCGAGTAACTGGAGGAGGGAGGACTTGCCTTTCCTCATTGAAGTGACACTATTAGATGTGCCCATCCATACCACTGGTTGCAGGATCAAGTTCTTGATTAGGCAGTTAGGAATGCTTGTGTTTTGTTTTTCAGACATTCCCCTGTTGATATAAACATCTGCTGTCCTCAGTTATGACAGCAGAAAAGCAGCTGTTACAAACCCAACCACGTAAATTGTCAACAGTTAAGCTGTCTGTGCCTCTAACCACTTGCAAAATAACAGTGAGAGCTGCGGCAGATTTCTTACTATCATATGCCAACTACTGCTCAGCTGTACTGTTCCCATGTTTCCCTCTGCCCACTTCAAGAGGATGAAAAGAGAAAGAGAACAGTCTAACCCCAACAACAGCAGTGATGACACTCATTATTATACCCACAATGCTGAAAAATGAAGGTTTTCATAGAGAGCTGTTGCATGCTACGTAAATTAGTTACTCACTATTCACCAATCGTGTTAGTTAACAAATGCTCAGTGTTTCATGAGTTCCCTTGACAGCTGCTCCAGGGAAAAAATTTCCTTTGAGGGTGACACAATGAAGTTGGCGTTTCTGCTCATTCCACTATATGCTACCAAAGGGCTTAATCCCTCCCCCAACTCCTGCCAGAATAAGTCTGAAATCCCTGGCTTTTGTCTGAAGAGAGTGAAACACTCCAGAGAGAGGGTCAGGAATTGTTAACCTCTGTCATTAGCATTCCTTAGGTATCAGCAGCAAGCATGTTCTCCAGAAGTCGGAGCACATTTTACTGTATATCAAGGTATCATTGTAAATTTTATTTAAGTTTCAGCTAATAAAAGAAACAAGCACAGCTTCCAAGAGGGAGGAGAGGGAGCTCAACTTTCACATACGACACTACACTAAATTTTTAAAAACAAGACAATCTGCTCCCTCTCCTGATATCTAACATGCAGCACAGAAGCATAAAACAGGGGCTAGTCTGAACTACTTGCATGATCGGATATTAACTAGTAGATGTTCATGTTTGAGATGCAATATTCTCTCTTATAAATCCATTATTTTTCAGTACATTTTTCATTTTGTACCTCTAGGACTTGAAGAATCAGATAAACTGTTTTCTTACGTGCTTCACTACATTTTCCCCTTCAGCAGCATTCTTTTAATTTCTTTATGGTTCCTTGATAAGTAAAAGAAACTTTAATCTTACTAAACCCTTAAAAGCTTTCCATTTTTACAATAACGCTTCCCTTTATTTATCTGAAACAATATTCTATCTTCAGTCAAATGCCATTATTAGAAATATGGTTATGATGCACATCCTTTTGAGCTGAACTAATGATGAGAAATGTCCTTGATATATACCTTTAACCTGCTGGTATTCAGTTCACCAGCCCTGCAAATTATTGGCCTCAGAAGTAAACAAAATGAGGAAGGTAGGCTTAGAAAATACATTAATTTTTATATTCAAGAAAAGATCCTCCCAGCATTCTAGGCTTCCTCTTTCATGTTACAATCACAGTATCTGCCTGTTTTAAAGGCCCATCTTCCATATTTGGCCTCTTTCGGGGCTATAGCAAGAGAGAGAAAAGGTATGTATTTACTGAGAGTAAAGGAATTATACATATGCTGTATGCTCTTACCTATAGGCCTCATGCAAGTGTTTCTGGAGCCGGTATGAGACTTTCAGTTGACTTGATGGAAGCTGCATTAGTGGTAACCCAAAAAACCCAGCCTTTAATAACCACCGCTGTCACTACCAGGGCTGAAGCTTTATCTATTTTTTTACTATTTGAGACAATAAATGTTTCAACCAGTCTATTTTCTTGATATCAAGCTATGACTAAATGGCCCAGCTTAAAAAGTTACCTTGTATCAGCAGAATGAGGCTAGCTGTCTATGCTCAATTATGTGGCAGTCATGAGATTAATTTGACTTAGCTAAAATGTTCCAAAGTCTGAATTAAAAACAGAGCTGTTAGACAAGTTATTAGATAAAATCACAGTCACAGATTATGTCAAAGAAAGATAATCAGCCTTATTCTGATTTTCCTCCATCCTTTTGCATGAACATGACCAAAGGGAAAACAAAGCGGTGGGGAAAGGACAAGCAGACTAGTCACTGAAGATGACCTGGGCACGTGCTAAAAACAGGATATTCGAAGGCTCATAGAGAAAAAGTTAAATTCACGCAGGCTTTATGTAGAGCTAAATTTTAAAATTTTGGAGAACTATTTCTGGAGATTCAGATGACATACCCCCTTTTTAAAATTAATGATTAACAAAAAGATGGGGACAATTGACAACACTGTAGAGAGAAATTTCTCTTTCCTAACGCTGTAGACTGTGCTTACACAACAAAATGGAGTTTTGATTGCAACACAGTGCAGCACTCTCATGTTAACTTTATTCTCACTATTAAAACATAATTAAAGCAAGCAGTTAAGGACAGATGAATTCTTGTATCAAAAGCTTAGATTTCTGCCTCCAGTGTGAATGCTACTTGCATTAGCTAAAGTAAAGCAATTCTTCTGCATAGACACATCCTCTGAGCTTCAGCAAAATGGAAACTAAACAGCACTAGGTTTGTGTAGTTTTTTCATGATGGCAGCAGACACAGTGGAAAGGTGCAAGAAAGATGCTCAGAATTAGTTCTTAGAAGATTTTCTGCTTATGTTCATACCATAAGGGCCAGCAACACTGGCATGAAATGTTACTGTCCAGCTGGTGGAGTTCTCATCGGTGATGTACTTCTGGCTTGTTCTTAGGTTATGATCAGACATATTCAAATGGGTAAAGCTGAATTAAGAGACACAGTCAAAGAGGATAAGGTAATCATAAAAATACGGAAAGTCAGCACTAACATACAGGTATATATTAAGTTTCACTAAGAACACAAAAAACAGTAATAATAATAATAATAATAACAACAACAACAACAACAACTCAAACAGGAAACAAAGGGATGACAAAACCAGATGAACTATACAGAGAAGGGGACTGTGATGGACAGAAGCATAAGGAGGATATAAAAAATAGCCACCAACAAAACTGGAGTGCTTACGTGGGTGTCAATGAAATTCAGAAAATGATATTCAGCACGTGGAATTCTTTACTTTCCTTCATTGCGAATGCTTTGGAGTTCATACGTTGGCTGATACCAACATCACAAACTACATGATGAAGCCGTTACAAAGTGGAAGATCTTGCTGGGGACATTGATTAAAAGGGAGGTCACCTGCATGAATCTGAAATGAGAGAAACTCTGAAGGAAGGCAAAAGGAAAGATTGGAGATCTGGAAATAAACTGCCAAGGAATGACTGAAGGACTGGTATTATTTTGTAAGAAGCCTTGAAGGGTGGCCTTATAACTGCAAATATGAAACTGACAAAAAAGGCACAGAGGAAGGGAAACACACTGTTTTCCACATGTACTGGGTTAGGACAAGCAATACTGGGCTTACATTTCTAGCAAGTGAGTTTTAGGTAAAAGGGGGGGATATGGAGGTTGTGGTGTGTCCCTCAGGAGACTTTTAAAGAAGAGGTGAGACAAAACACTCCCAGGAATACTTCCTCCTGGGGCCAGGAGATGGACTAAATAACTTTCTAAGATCCCCTCAGCTCCATTTGTAGAACATAGAATCAAGGAGTGCCTGGAGAACAGGACTCTCAAGGTTTGCACTCTCTACCAGTCATGCAATTTACATATGCGAATTGGATGTAATCTGAAAATCAGGAGACTCCTGCTGTTAACATGTCCTTGAACAACTGCAAAGCTTCTGTACGAACTTCCACAGAAGATGTTACATCCAGCAAAATCCTCTTTCAGTCTCTTCGTTAAGGACTGGGTTAATAGTTAGAGGAAATGTTTTTGGCTCTGCAACAGAACTGCTGTATGTTCATGAAGAAGTCAGTTCATCTGCCGGCATCTGTGAAATGAGGAATGTGCCGTTTACCTCATTCATACAATAGATGGGAAAGGGTTAGGAAACTTATTCACATTCCTGAGTAGTCTGAGATCATTAGACGGATGGCGAAACACACACGCAAGATGTCATTGTTCTGCAGGTAAAAGCACGTGGGCATTGTTGGAAGACTAATCTTTAGCATGGACACAGCTATGAGAATGGTTTGCACATAAAAAAACCAAACTGTAGAACTTGTAATAGTAATGCAACGCTGCATGTTGGTTTCCTGTGCTTAAGACTTTATTTTCATGAATATGTAAATTTCATTAACCACTATTCAGACCATAGCACTTTGGGGAGGGGAGGGGAGAGAGGGGAGGGAGAGAGGAGCACCACGTGTAAACCTTCCAGCTGCCCTGCAGTGTGCACAGAGAGGTGAGATGAGGTCAGTGATTATTTACACAAGAAGAAAAAATGGAGGAAATACTGGATCAGCAGGTGATTAAAGGACACAAAGAAAAACAGGATAACAGCACTACAACCATTGTACATGTGTCAATAGCAAATTATGCCTGCAGAGAAAAAGCCAAAACATTTATCCTGAATTAAAATCAACTGGAGTGAGGTTTACATTAAACGGTGAAATCTGTTCTTTTCAAAGGAGATTTTAAAACAATAACTTCACGTACAAATCAAGAAAGGGAATTACGTGTTGCTTCAGCTTCAGCTCCCCAGCTTCCTAAGGGAAATACTTACTCAAGAGCTTCCAGGCTTTCCATTACCTGCCAGTATGGGTGAACGAGAGCTAGAAATGTGGGAGCAGTGATGGAGACCAGAACTTCCCGCTTGGGTTCGGGTGCAACCAAGAAGACTCCCCAGCTCTCCCAAGGGAGCTCCATTCCCTGACTGACCCGCCTTACCCACCTCCAGAAATTTAGATGATTACAGAAATCCAGAAATGATTACACAGTGCTCCTATGCTGAATTGCTGTGATGGCTCGTGGAAGAATTATTTTTTGTTACTGAGGTTACTGATTTGATCCTATGCATTTTTTTAACCACAGGGAAAAGTAGAAGCCCCATCATTAATAAAAGAGGATTCAGTATTATGATATTCTCTTTCCTTCATGATTTTTATGTATACCCATAGTCCAGCTGCACATCTACTCACCTATCCAACTGTATTGAAAAAGCTTCTTTTTCTTTACTGATTTATATACATAAAACCCCCTGCCCTGCTTCTTTACTCCTCTGGTTTTCCCACTTCCCATCAGTCTAATCTATACCTTCTCCTTGAGCTGAAAGCTCTTTGGAAAGAAAAGAGCTTGCCTTTCACAAATATATTTTGATGCCTAATAAATAGTTTTATTTCTTTTCTATAGCTGTTGGTAAATACAGTGCCCAACTAAAAGTTACACTGTTTTTAAGTTTTCCACTGACTAATTTTTACGACTTGCAAAAGCAAGTTTAATCTTAATTAAATGGAGTGTGCTTAAGTATAGTTAAGATGCAATCACTTAAGACTGGCTGACTGATTAGGTGAGAAAAAATAGGGAGAGCAGGGGCTGGCTCACTTTGAATCTTTTTTTTTTTCTTTTCTATTAAGAATACTTTCAATACCTTATAAACACCTAATTTTTCACAGAAATCAGAAAATAGAAAACAACCCCTACTCAACATAAAACCCAGCCCAGATTTCTAGTAAACATGACAGGTAGTTAAAAGAAGTTTAGATCTCAATTTTATGCACAGAACAAGTGTTATTGAACAATGTTTCCAACATCCTACCCACAAAAATTGGCAGTTCCACCATCCCTTTGTGGTGACAGCCTTGAGCTTACCTATAATTAATATAAATCAAGTACATTCTTAATGCTTTTTCCCAGGCATCATTTCATTCCTTATCATACATTACTTGCTCCCCTGGGACTCCTTAGGTTCAGCCCCATGCCCTAGTCCTGTTTCATGCCAGGAACAGACACTGACTAGCAGTGATCACTGCAAATTATTATTCCTCAGCCACAGTCTGCTCTTAAACTGGCCTGAGCACTCTCCTAACCTCTGGAGATCTCAGAGAGTAGTACTAGAGTCCTGGACACAGCAGACATGTTGTGAGGCCCACACTAAAGCTTCCTCAGGTGCAAAGGAATTGAATTGCCATGAAAGAGGAAAGACATCCATACACATAAAGCGAATGCTTATAGCATGTTTGCAAAGCTATAGAAACTGGTGAACATAAATGAAAAAAAAACCCCACCCTACATATATTATAGTCGCTTATTAGGGGGATTAGACCAAAAGCTTTTCCTCCCCTCCAGTACTTTACTGATAAGCTCATGCAGACACTTCACGCACTCAGGGTTGGAGATCCAATCCTACAAGATCCTACACCACTAGGTTACATGCAGAGTTGATAAGCGGGATATTCATCTTTCTCTTTATGTCCCAAAACATTTGGGGAAGGCTATTTCCAACCAAGGGTCTCCTTTCCAATTCTTACACAAATTTTTTATTCCCAAAACCACCTAGAACTAATTTTAACTACTCATAGCTGTCTCTGTTTAATGTGAGAGCAGGTGATACCACTTATGGTGATGTTCACATTTCCAAAGCAGGATGATAAAGTTATTAGTTTGGAGGTCTAATGAAATAACTACTCCTGCCCCTCTCATCTATTGACTTTCTCCTATTGCTTTGGAAATGCTACTATCTCTTGAGCATGGCCCACAACAGCCATCACCTGCCCAGACAGTAATCAGAGGCTGTCAGTGACTACTGCAGTACCTGGGTAAGTCCTAAATAAATTGCTAAACCATGGCAAGACAGAATGCTCCTTACTGCCAGGCAACACAGCATTGAATCTCTCTGAAGCTTCTTCACACAGTAAACCCTACATGCTACAGAATGATGTAATGTGATTTCACACTTCATGCGATGGCATAACTGAGATTAAAAGACACAGTTCCCAACTGGCTTTTGGTTATGAGAAGACACAATCACCCTGCAGTGATGACTGGTTTTGGGGCAACCATCCCCACTCATGTCTCTGAGGAATATTATGCTATAATTGTTATACCACACTCATAAGACTGTTGCAACTTGACGAGTAGAAAGAAGTGTTGGTTTTGCAGGGCTAGAAGAGACTCATCCTATGTCGAAAAGGTACAGAACTTAAAATGCACTTAAGCAATAAGCACGCATACTCAAGCAGGTCAGAGGCTCTTCTATGTAAGGAGAAAGAAATGCCTACCAGAATGTTTTCCTATTAATAAATATATATTTTAAAAAATCAAAAGTCTGCTCTAGCTTAGACAAATATTTGTGGTGTTTCCAGACAGAACGGCTGGCTTATATATTCACATTGTTCCAGATACATTTTAGTGCCATTATTTGTAAACATTTCTGAACAAATTTGCAAAGTGGTGAATAGAAGTAAATGACTGGTATATTAACCAAAGAATCTTCACGGTAAGAACAAAATGCACACAGTCTTTCCTCTACTATTGTTTCAAGTCATCTCAAGGTTTGCCTAGACACTGCAGGAAAGTAATGTCTTCTCACTTCTGCATGCCCCTCAGGACATCTGTTGTGCTACAGACAAGACATGCTTTTTTTGGTGAGCATTTTCAGTGTCAAATCACTGATGCGGCCAGACAGTTGATAGTGTAGTACTTTGAAAGCACATTCTTTCCCATCACTTAAAATATGCTTTAATTAATGATTATTAGTATTAATTACAGTACATTACAGACTGTTATCATTTTAGACAATGGTTAGTAGCAACATTACATTCTTTCTGTTTTGTTCTTTTTAATTACTACTGTTGCAGTTTCAGAACTGGGTGGTGCCCTTAGACATTGCACTGAGTAAAAGGTGATGCATGAACTGTGTTACTCCATAAGCAGCCCTCAGAGGACCTACCACCCGGGAAATGCTCACGTTCCCCCTGTGAAAGGCTGTTAGAAGCAGGGGAGCTGTCCAGAGCAGCAGAGATGAGGCTTCCTTGGCTCCAAACATCCTGCCGGTCCCATTGGTTTGGATTGGGGTTGACGTGTACAAGGGGAAAGGGTGCTGTTTACTCCTCCTTTAAGCTTCTCCCTGGATAGTTGCCTGTAAGCATTTCTGTAACACCCACCCATTGAGCAGGATTTATTCATATGTTATATGGCTGTGCAGAGTCAAGGAAGAAACTTTACTCCTTCATCTAACCCGCATGGCTGAGCTAGGCACGAGACACATCAGCCCTAAGTTAACTAGTTATTATTATTAAGATGAACTTACGATGTTCCCTTTTCCAGAGTGAATACTGGTAGCGTGAACTGTACATGAGACATATTTGTACAGAGCCTGGTATAATAGTACAACAGTGACTCACATCTACTGAGAGCTCTCCTGGTAAATAACAGAACAGTAGCATCAGACACAGGAGTGTCGTGGTTTAATCTCAGTCAGCAACTAAGCCCCATGCAGCCGCTCGCTCACTCCCCCCCACCCGGTGGGATGGGGGAGAGAATTGGAAGAGCACAAGTG